>NW_013665846.1:519649-535188 GCF_000517525.1 Limulus polyphemus | reverse complement strand
TACTCCAAAGAGTGATATAAATAATATTGCTATTCATTATTTTACACTCGTGAAGATTATTTTACATTGTTAGTTTAGTATACGAATTTAGAAATAACCATAAGATGGCAGAATCTCGTAAGATGTTTGGTTTTACAGTTGAAAGCTTCCTTGACTGAGAGAGTACTTACAAAATGAATTACATGTCGAAGAAACAAACAATAGAAATTTGGAAAACTTGCCCATTCATTGTGTGTTGTATGTCCCTAAACGTTTATATGCAATGTAGAAAACGTGTTCAAAAAATGTTAGAGAGTGTGATTTGGATTTTATTGTAAAATGTTCTTTGCTACCAGTGCGAAATTAAGCCTGATTCTGTCAAGAAAATTTGTTGACAATGACACACCAGGATCAGATTATCAAATTAAATCCAAAGAGCGTGACTGATACCTCTTACATCGGTGAAACTAATTGAAGCTTCCGAGAAGATTGAAATAACATTCGCAAGCTCCTTCTCATGGCTTTGAACATATGGCTAAACATAATCACGCTTTGGATTTTTTTCAGATTTCGAAATCACTGACAAAGAAAACCGTAAATTGTATAGAAATTAAAAAAGCTATCTTAATAAAAACAAAACAAAACCCTAACATCAATAATTATACAGATGTACAAATACATGAATTTCATTTTTTTCATCACTAATCTATTGTTTATTTCTATTATATTATCGTTTACTGATATTATAAGACACAATAGATTGGGTCGTTTTACGAGTCTATTGAGACCTTGCCACCTGCTGATTATAGACAAACCTAACGAAACGTAGTGCTTTTTTAAAAAAAAGTTTTTAATCTTATCTACCTTTTATCCATAAATAAAAACCATTACTTACCCTCTAATGTATGAAAAGAGGTATTTGTCAAAACACTAAAAATATTCGCCTTCGTCTCATCTTGTGTTCTTAAAATAAGTGAATATCTTACAACAATATCAGTCAAGCATTTCTCGTTTGCTGCTTGGGAGTGCTATTCACACTCTATAACTCTGTATCTTTCTGAGTTAATGTTATGTGTAAGTGCTATTATATTAAGGCCAACACTTGTGGGAGCTTTTAAAAAAACCATTAGCAGATAACCTAATAGTTGGTCTCTACGCAAGTTTGATCCGCTTTTATATATAAGTACCTTTGTGTTTTAAGATATTAGAAGTATGTTGATAAACTGAAAAATATTTCAAAATAATTTAAATATTTTATAAACAAATGTTCAAACTGAGGAAATTATTTTTGATAAATTAGTCTAACTTGAAAAAATATAAGATCTCAGATTATGATGTTTGACATTTTTGCCTTCCATAGAAAAATTATATAACTGCAATAGAAAAATAGCATTTACTATTGTACGTTTATTGAATTTTACCCAAAGCTACTCGAGGGCTATCTGCGCTTGCCGTCCCTTATTTAGAAGTGATAGACTAAAGGGAATGCAGCAAGTCTACATCACCCATCGCCAACTCTTGGGATACACCTTACCAACAAAGAGTGAGATTGACCGTCACATTATAACGTCCTCATGGCTGAAAGAGCGAGATATTTGGTGACAAGATTTGAACCTGCAGCCTCCAGATTGCGAGTCGAGTCCTCTAACACCAGTCCATCAAGCAATAACTCAAACATATATCTGATTCAAACAATGTTTGTGTAAAGTATAATAAAGGCATAAATCGAAACGTTCTAATGGCTTGCTTAGTAAAGTGGTTCAGATGAAGTTGTAAGTCAGAACTTTAGAATATAGTATTTACTCTATAATTCAGAAAAGTGGTTGTGGCGAAGGAGTAAGCCGAAAGTCAGGCTACAAAAGAAATTACCAAGTTTTCTGGAGCTAGTAATTGTTTACTGTCAAGTAAATTCTATTCGTTAATATATGAACTAGTATATAAAAACACATCAATATGACAGGAAAGCATTGTTGATTGATTAATGCACGCACCTACTCTTCACTTATTTCATCAGTCTCGAAATAATTCTTTAATCACCACATTCTAGTAAAACTACGAAGAAAAATATAATGTTTTCGTGAACAAAAGTACGTGTGCACTCTGAAAGAGACTTAAATAGCACTTGAGCATTTTCACTGTATTCTAGATCAGGAAATAGAAAACATAGTGCAAAAGATAAAATATATTTGGTAGTAATAAATGTTTATTTTGTTTTATGTTTTAAGGCCAAGTAGGTAATATATATGTTAAAATACCAAAAAAATGTTTTTTTAATTAACATTTATTCACTACTTAAAACTTTTTAAACACTGACTCTATAACGTTAGCAATAGTAGGCCTATTTGTAGTCTAATTATATACATAAACGTAACGTAAGGCTTAGCTGAAACACTACTTGGTAAATTTTATTTTGCTCTTGGCTACAACTCAATATGATAAAACTTCTGAATTAAAATAATCTGATGTTATATCACAGAAGTTATCATAAAAATAAAGAATAGAAAAACACACCTTTCTAATAAATCAACATAAATATTGACCGTTCAATATAAACACCGCAGTTGGTCTTAGAAAAATCAGGTGATAGTTTTGTTTCTAAGAGACAATGTATATTGTTGAGCATTACCAAAAATCGAGCGTGGAAGCGTTCTCGACTGAGTGACAAAGGGAATTAGCATTTTATAGTTAGCTGGATGCTCTCGAATAGTACTTGTTGGGTGTTTCACTGTGAATCCCTAAAAAATGCTTATTCCAAAGCAAAGGGCTTTGATAAAATATTGTGTGTTTTAAAAATATATTAGTCACTAAATCTATATATGATTTCAGTCCTCTAGTGTGCTCTTTCACAAAACATCTGGCTAACATTTCAACTCAGGACAATGATTTTTTCTAAACAAAATATTTCCAAATGAGTAAATAAATCGGCCAAATTATGTCCTAGTGGTTAGTGTATCGAGCTGAGGATCTGAGGGTATCGGATTTAAGACTTGATGTTATCATACAAGCTTTGTGCTTTCAGTGTGGAAACATTTTAAGAGTGACAGTCAATCTCGTTATTCTCATAATATGGCGGGTGCTGCCGACTTGTTGCTTTAACTTTCGTACGTAGTTGAAAATTAGGAACGGCTATGCATGAACCGTAAGGCTTTCTGCCTTGGCTGTTTTGCCCATTGTTCATAAAGTGTTATTCCGCTGAACGAACAAACAGATTTGATAAAACATAATTAAAGAAGTTGTTAAGTTGATGTAATAAGAGTATAATTAAATTCACACGTTTGGCCCTTTGTTGCTTCAGTAAATGAAGGAACAAAAGCTGTTGTTATTGAATGAGGACAAAATTTTGCGACTGATAGACATAACTGACAAACTCATGCAGGTGTTTTCTACTTGTCTCCTAAATCTTTTGCTCCAGTAAGTTTGGACGCAAAATGAAATACACGCGAGTGCGTTGGATCTTCCCTTTGTAAAACTGTCGTGCACACCTTGCATAGAGCTAACTCTTAAATTATGTTTACGCTCGTATATTGATGTAGGTTCCCAATGTAGTTAATATAAGAATATTAAAACCGAAAAGTGAAGTTTTTCTTCTACATTATTTTCTCTAAACTTCCAACAACTGATAACTTGGTAAATATATATGTAAGTTTCAGTAAACTATCGCAGGAGGACTACTGCAAATTAATAGCCGGCTGTAGTTTCTTGATTGCAAGTGACACCATAACATGAAAGATTTATTCAATTGAAGTCATAAAAAGAAGGTAAAGCCTTTTGAACACATACAAAAAGCAGTTCTATTTATAACAGTCACCGATTTTAGCAGTGTTGGAATTTTATCTCTGTAAGTAAAATATTACAAAGCCTAAATTGTCTTGTGAAAACAAATGTAAGTGAAATCTGTGGGAAGACTTATATTTACTTCGTATTTCCAGAGATCTTGGTTTGTTTTGTTTTGAATTTCGCGCAAAGCTACACGAGAGCTATCTGCGCTAGCCATTCCTAATTTAGCAGTGTAAGACTAGAGGGAAGGCAGCTAGACATCACCACCCACCGTCAACTCTTGTGCTACTCTTTTACCAACGAATAGTGGGATTGACCGTCATATTATAACGCTCCCACGACTGAAAAGGCGAGCATGTTTGGTGTGACGGGGATTCGAACCCGCGACCCTCAGATTGCGAGTCGAGCGACCTAACCACCTGGCCTTCCAGAGACCTATCATCATGGTATGAAAGCACCATAGTCACATCGTGTGTCTTTCAACCATAGGAACAGTGATAGAGTGTTCCTTCTTTGTTCAAAAGTTTGTTACATGTTAAGTGTTGATGAAGTCTAGAGGAAAGTCAATTGTTTAAAAGCACTTTGTGTGATAATAGAGTTAAAGCCAAGACCTGTTGGTGGCAAGATGAAAGGCTATTGCTCTGAATTATGTGACAGTCGAAGAACTTGAGAAAGACGCAGAGAAAATAAGTATACAATGCAATTATTACTCTTCTTATTAAAACAGCCAACATCAAATCTGTCACATTATGTTGAATTAAAGTGTCCTAGAAAAGGTGTTTAAAATCATCTTAACTTTCTGTAGTAAATGTAAATGCTGCTTACTCAATTACGCGCAAAGTGAATGTGATGATCCATTCTAGCATTCTTGTTTTCGGCTTGCACTGAGCAATGGGACGTATTAAGAGGTCTTTTGCAATGAATACTTTATGCACAACTATTAATATGCTGGAGTCTTCTGTAATATTTTATTGAGGTGGTGATACATTCGACATTCAAATATTAAAGTTGTTTTAATAGTTTCGTTTTGAATTTACTTACTGATTATATGTATTATTATATTACAAGTTGCAGCTTTTACGGTAAGAAAGAACATTTTTAGAACAGGTACAACGTTTGGATCACTGGTACGATCGTTCCCAAGTATAGAATTTTCAACGGAAAAGAAGGTTTTAGTATTCAAAACTACGTTCAACAATCTAACAATGTGCTTAAATTTTAGAATTGATAGTGGTTACGTATACATGTGCACATCAGTCCGCGTGAATTGACAGGTTATTTATTTATGGCTGAACAGAAAAACAAGATTAGGAATGTCTGGGAAAATAGCGATCAAAGACATATAGAGATGTGCCTGGGTATTTGTTAATTGTTGGATTGTTTGATTTTATTAATAAAGCTTCTCTGATTTTTCTTCTGTTAAGATAGCACTGATCCTTAAAACTGGGAAAATGTACAAGGTGAAAAAGCACTGTTAACCACTTCTTATAACCTACAAGTTGAGCACAAAACAAAGTACACTTTCAGTCATATATGTCATAATCACTGTGGTAAGGATAAAGAAATACGTAACATGAACTGTTTTAACACCATAACTTTACTTAGGCATTATAAAACATTTGAAAATTGACACATGTGCTCTTTGTGAACATCCTCATAGGTTGAATTAAAATTTTTGCAAATTTTCTGCAACGTTAACGAGCTATGGGCAATTAATTTTAATTAATGCATTTGTTAGTGGTAATTAGACTCATAACAAAACAAGTAGTGAATATTTTTGAATTAAAAAAATCCAAGCTATGGATAAAGGTAACATCAACAAGTTTGATAACTTTCATGCTGATGTTGACATTAATGGTGAAGTTATCTTGCTGATAAATTGGTGACCCCAGTGAAAACTGCGTTTTGAGAAAATAGCCGTTAAAGTGTTTCTGCACTCAAATGTCCGTAAGCTTTTAGTAAATGTGTGCATTTACCACATTTAAAATATGTTAATCCCTTTGTTGGCATCAGGAGCTATCATAGCTTCAAGTTTATGATCTAATATCCCCCTGAAACATAAACATCGTCTTCTTTTTTTTTGGTAGTAGCTTCTTCAAAGCTCTTCTTGACATTTCTGCGAGACACGCGTCCTTACTTTCCTTTTTCGAAGGAAAGGAAGCCCTTTCTGCTTTCTAAGTCAATTTTCTCCAGAGAGTTTCTTGTGTATGGTCCTGCAGTAATTTTCGTTACATGAAGGACTATTATTTTGGATGCAGCACCTTCATTAAAGGTGCACACAGCATTAGCAGGAACCCAACAAACGGTTTTGTTGCCAGCAAATGAAGTTTTGGAGCATCTTCTCCAGATAATGTTATTCAATGACTCGTTAGGGTTTTGGGTAATGCAGTCCAAGCATTTTTGAAGCAAAGTTGGCTTAGAAAGTCTGTCATATGTTGGTTTGATGTTGATAATTACAGCTGGTGCTATGGTATGCTTATGATGGAAGTCTCCAAGTCCCCCCTTTGCTTCTGCCTTACGATAATTGCACCAACTGTCCACTCCCTTCAAACAAAGCTGATTATGTGGGTTGGAATCAGAAGAAACGGAATGAAAACAAACTAGACTTTCATTTTGAATCACTTACTACAGGTTAATTAGTAAAAATTTTAAGACAAAAAGGAGTTATTTATGTAGAAACGAGGGGGCGCTTTTTAAGGGTCAGTGTTACCTTAATGCCAGGTTCACGTTTGAGTACTGTGACATTTTGTTCAGAACAACTGTATTTGTTTTTTTTTTCATATGCGGATGGACTTGGGAAGGAGGTTTTTGGTGTTCTTTTAACCCGATCTTCAAGTTTCGTCCTGTTTCACATATGTAAAAGGCTGAGCAATTGATACACTTTATTTTGTAAATGTCCCTGGTAGGGTGAATTCGTGATATAAGTTTCTTATCATATGTATAATTTTCATTCCAGGGGTGAAAACGAATCTAGGCGTTATGTTAAGGCTATATTTATGTGTTAATCTTTTCGAAACTTCTGATAGAGGTATATTACTATTTTTTATATACGGGATAATCCAAGTGATTAGGTTTTCTTTGTTCTGTGGAGTGTTTTTGAGTTTGTGTGTTTCTTAAGTACCTCTTGCCTGTGTTTTTTAAATTCGTTAATAGTTTCTGTTACTACTTTAGTACAGAACTGGTTTACGTTAGTAAAGCATTGAGTTGAGTGCAGAACTTTATCGATGTTTTGAGTGGTGCATATAATTTACGCTAAATTTAAGAGGCTTTACAGAGTCACTAGCTTCTGGTGGATTACGTTATTAAAAAACGAGTTTATGTAATTTCCGCTGTATATGTTTTTTTGCTATGAATCTTAACGGTGAAGCCTTGGGTAGTTCGTGTGATTTTAACGTTTAAAACAAAATTATCGTTCAGTTCTTTTCATTTTACACTGTGAATTGTATGTCGTTATGTAGGTTGTTTATATATTGAAGAAATTTTGTTTGTTCATATTGACAAGTAAAGCCACAAAAAACGTCCTCTACATATTTAAGCCAAAATACAGACCTATATGTGGAAGTGACTATAACATGTTGTTTTATGTGATGTAAGAAAAGAGTGGCCAAAGTACCTGACAATGAATTTCCCATAGCAAGTCCGTGTAGCCGAAGGAAGTACGAATCTCTGTATTGAAAGCAAATAAATTTGGCTAGTTGTAACAATTTCAGTAGGTATTCCTGTTTTATGTTGATTCTCTTTTTTGGGCCTTGTGAGATAATTTATGTAGTAAGTTTCTTCCCTTATAACAAAGGGTTTAAGGGAATAGCTTTACGACATCAAAGCTCGACATAATGACGTTACTGTTTAAACCATGTACGTTTTGAAGGTGTGAAATGTTTTTTAATTTAGTGCTTGTTTTGGAAACATACCGTTCCAAAATCCAGTTAGAGGTTGTAGTTTAAAAGAGTCATAAGAACACATAATTGGGAGGAAGATTATTGAATTTTATGGACTTTCGGTAAACCATAGAATTTTGGTCTTGGTTGGTTTGTATGCAAAAACTTATAAAGTTTAAAAATAAAAGTTTTTTCTTTTAATAACATTTTGAGTAATTTTTGTTGTATGATGAAGTAAGGACAGTATATGACTGAGTAAATTTAAACGGATCATTCAATATATTTACCATTAAGAAATCATGCTTTTTTTGTTGGTAAAATCACAATAGAGTTTCCGTTAAGACTTGTGAACTTGAGAATGACTGCACCAGTGATCGAAACGTCGTACCTGTTCTAATAAATATTCCTCCTCACTGTAAAAGCTATAACTTGTAATAAAAAGTTATCTTAAATTCTGTCACACGGTTGACATCCGTAGATATTCTAAAATAACTGAAAAACATTGCTCAGATTGTAATTGAAAAGCTTATGGAAAAATAAAAACAAATAATGAGAAAAATACTCGATTTTATGTTTTAATATACATGTTTATTTTATGAAAATAGAGTTGGTAGTTCGTGACACTTAGACATAATTTAAATATAATTGTTCTTAAAATGCTATATTTTTTTGACAATGTTCACAGTGTACTATTGGAAAACACTATTTAAATTAACAATTTTTATTAATCTTGTTTGTAAGTTTGTTTTTATGTCTATTTATGAAGAGTAAATTTTAAACTACATATTTGCATATGCGATCAGTTGAATGTTACATGTTTTTCAACAGTTTACTGCTGCATTAGCTTTTTTCCACCCATCCACCACATTGAACTTATTCAAAATAAATAACAAATGTACATCAAAGAATAAGCACATGCACTGGTATGCAACTACGACTAACAAAATGTAAAGTCGTTCTCAAAGGACCCTCTTGAAGGCAAATATTTTACCTTCACAAATTTAATGACGGCTTCAATCAGTGTCACAGTGTAATATAACAAAAGACGAGCAGTAACAAAACAATCTCATCAGAACGGAATAATGTTTCCTCTAAGATAATACAAGACAGATTAATGCAATATAAACAGACTCAGTAATATGCTTACCTTGTTAGGTATATATGACAAATATGTATGTTCTTCAACAGTCTGCTGTGCACAAGTGTTGACTAGAATAAAGCAACACAAATAATGCATGCAAAATAGACAACAGTCACACACTTAGCATAAGTCACCAATTATTACAACATTTACAACAACTACCTTAACAACACCAATTATTTAAAAATAGCAATAGCTAGATGAAATAATACTATATGCAGTGGTAATAAATACTAAATACGCTCTCACGATTTCAGCTCAGTTTAAGAAACAGTAGAAAGAATCACCACAATTGTCTGCGTATGAAAATCTACTGTGATAATCGTCTACTGTTAAATCTTGCTGAAATATGTAATCACGGAAATCCACGTAGAGAGAGAGCAAACTCGAGTAATGATGAACAATAGCGACTCGAGTAAAGATGTGGAACAGCAAGATCGGGAACTTTTCACATGGCCGTTTCCAATTAATGTGCTAAAAATACACGAATTGTAGTTTCCCAGATTTTTTATGGTAGAAAGTGAATGCCTTAGAAAATTTCACAGCACGACAAAATTAAAAAGATGGAATTAAGTTTAAAAGTGCTTTCTCAGATTTTTGCAAAATTCCTGTATGATCCCGCACTACCGAAGATATATCACTTGCAATACTTTTAGACTGAAGTAATAAATAGGAATTTATAGCTTGAGCAAACTGTCAGTCTTGTTATTTGCTTACTTTTTTGCGATCCCTATTATATATTTTAAAATCTCAATTTTTAATTATCTTGTATGTAGGCTTTGTTAATGCACACAGTAATGGACAAGTATATGTCGAGAGTAGACACAATCCCCACTAATTGGATATATCATTTCACTAGTAGAAACACAACCTTTTTAAGTAAAACAAATAGGTCTAAAACATCGCATTAAATAAAGCTTTGTGTCTTTTGAAAGAATTATTTACTGAACTAGATGGCTTCGTGCCAGAGGTTTCGTTTAAACACGCATTTAGCATAAGTCGAGTACAAAGGCAGCAGCTCATAAAAACATCACATCTATTGTGTACTAATAACCACGTAAATCATTTTTCTATGAAAAATAATCAACTATTAAATAGGTCATGGATATTCATAGCATTTCATACTATCTAGGTTTTAATGCAAAATACCCAGCCTATTTTGCAGTACGTTTGTGAAACATTAACAATAATATGGAAAAATTGGCAAATTTTGATTTTGTCTAACAATCGTGAAATCACTTATTTTGCTTATTATCAATGTTTGGATGGCCTTAACTATTGAATAAAAAAGATTTTCAGTGTTGTTTGAAGAATAAGTAAGCTTTTTGCCCGAATGTTCTATTGGAGTTTTAAGCAAATTTCTCTGTGATCCCTATTATGAACCGCTAATGTAGTTTACGATATTCATAGGTAATATTTAGGTGCTACAGTGCAGAGCGCATTTTTTGTTTGTTTTTTGTTGTAGTGGGACACAATCAATGGAATCATAGATCCACAGCTTGGCATGCTAGCCACAAGGCCACGTTAAGCCCTGGATACTTGATTTGTCATCTATATAATTATTAAGACGCATCTAGCAGTCTGTATAAACCGTGCTTGAGGTCACATGATAAATAATATTGTGATCAGAATTAATTTTAATTTTAACGGTGACCATTAGCATTAGAAATTAATATGTAATAATTAATCCAACTTACTGTTATATATATTGCTATTTCGAATACCGAAATTACTCCATTAAAGTATATTAATCATCAGATTATTTAAGATCCAGGTCAGTCAAAAACCCACTCAAAATTAGTTTTGTGGTAAAAAAAAATTCAGAATAATTTTTTTGCACGGAAATATACCATGAAAACCAAATAACACTACTGTATGTAAATAAATTCAGATATTTCGAAATCAGTTTTCCATTTTAGTGCGAGAAGGCCAGGACCATATGAAAAACATAAATACAAAAAAAAAGAAGCTGCCAACGCTGTGAAATGTGTTTACATTGTGATCCTCCAGCTACATGTACAGTAAAACATTATCATATTAACCCCCAAAGTAGACATGGAGTAGTGCAAAAGATCTAAAAGCCAGTAAAAAAAGAGCAAGATGTTCTTTTGAAAATGTGTGCTGAAGAGAGTGTTTCGTTACAAGATTTTGGACACTGAGATTGAAGACGTACTAGAAGAAAACTAGAAACATGTTTATTCTCACTAATTATGCATTGAACTTGATTAATAACATCATTTGAACTAAAATAACTAATTATTGCTAAAATCAAAGCATTCCGAATCTTTGATTTTCTGGGAAGTCAGGAGATAGCCGATCGTTTTCGCCTATTTCTCGACTAGAAATGATTTTTAAATTCTGAAAGTTGATCTTGCCTTTTTAGACCATTCCCACCAATTGCGCACTTTCTCCGTATATTTTTGATACTTTTAAGTGCGCACGGCAGCCCCTAGGGTGGGTTTCTCGCTGACTAGGATCTTAAGCATTCTAAAATAGATTTTTTTGTTTCTAGCAGAAATAACTATAATAAATTAGCTTACGAACACCAAAAGAGACCTATTGTGGTTAAAAAGCACTAGGTAATAGACACAGTGTGCTTTTATGCCGGCTAAGAAATGTATAGGTCAAAAACTGTTGGTATGTTGTATATGAATAGATTTTTATGCTTTAAATTTAATGAATTGAGTCAGTTCCAGGCTTTGAAGTTGTGCAAACCAAGTATTTTTCTTCTTTTGTACTTTTTCCAAAGGCTCCACTAACCACAAATTGTGACGAATATATTATGATAAAAAATACAAAGACCAAGTTTTCTTCTTGTGATTTAAATTCAAAGAAATCCCAAAGTGTAAAATCGACAACAATGACCTTATCTACACTACTGTAACATCAACTCTTTTCAGGTATTTCAAAGTTACAGAAACTACAATTATAATTTCAAAAAAAAGTAAACTTGGCTATATGGACTTATAAGAATAAACAATTATATTATTACTGTACTTATAACTTTAGAATGTTTATGTTTCCTATACCCCCTATTTACGAGAAAGTACAGGAAGAAAGATGTAAAAGTACATGTCAGGTTTTTACATATGTATGGATGGGCCAGATTCGTTACAGCAGGTGTCTGTGACTTGTTGGCGATAAATTTCAACAATAGACAAACAACACACAGCACATTCGTTTTAAAATAATATATTAAAACAAGTAAAACATATATATCATGTTCTTTACACAGTTAATAACCACAGCTGCATTCAAATACAATCTGTGAAATTCCACTTTAGAAATCGCCACTATACGCTCTCACGGCTAAATCACTTTTTGTATGCATATTTATAGACTGACAAAGGCATAGAACATTCCGCACATTACATGATACTATAATGCAATAATACTCAGTTGAAACAATGAGAAAAACTTAGAAGTTTCTAGTAATATGGCGCAATAATACAACAAGCACCAATTCAAACAATTGAACTACACAGTAAACAAACGTTTGATAAACTATCACTTCTTAAAATAATTAAATTCGATACTATTGACATACTTAACACATCTGAATCATAACACTCCTATTAACTTAAACAATGGTACATATCTACAATAAGCCCCCCTTCAATATGTTTTATACCATATACAAAGACTGCATCAACATTTGCAGTTTTCTTGATTGCTTCAGTGCAGAACAAGTAATTCTGGAGATACAGTGCCCACTTCATGATCCTTGCAGTGCCCATTTTGCACTTCTGGATGTGTGAAAGGGGCTGATGGTACATGTGGATGATGAACTTCTTCCTTTAGAGGTAGTTCTGGAATTTCTGGATGGCAAACACTCTACTTCAATCACAGAGTAGTTCTTCTCACTACTCAACAGCTTTTGACTGACATACATTATGGAAAACAATTCGTTTTCCTGTTATTGTAGAAGTGGTGCAGTGACTTCAGTGTAGTTTGGGATGAACTTCCTGTAGTGTCTCGCTAACCCCCTGGAAGGATCTAGCTTGCTGCTTGGTCATCAAAGCTGGTGCACCTTGTACGTGGGTTAGCATGGCTATCTGTTGGTCTCCCACATTGTGTCCACAAAGTCCAGCACAGAATAACCAATGTGGCTCTTAGATGGTCTGATGATCAGACTTGCTGTCCTCACTATTCTAAACAGCTCTATGAGTTTCTTCAAGTGGTTTTCCAATCTGGCTGTGTGAGTCAGAATGACATCCACATAATGATCGATGTTGGTGGTTTCGTGCAACATCTTTCCCATCATGCAGATGAATGTTGATGCTGAGTTGACTAACCCAAATGGCAACCTCTTGAACTGATAGTATCTGTCTGGTGTCATAAAAGCTGTCTTCTCTTTAGTATCCTGTCTCCATCTGGATTTGCCAATAACCCTTACTGAGGTCGATCTTTGAAAAGAACTTGGTTGGCCCCATTTAGTTTTGCCATGATATCTATGGGTGCCCATAGGTTCGGAGTTGAACTTCATCACGAGTTTATTTCATCTTCCAGAAGTCTATTCAGAAGTAGTTTGAACCATCTCTTTTCTTCATGATTACCATCCGTAAACTGTAAGCTGAAATTGAATGCTCAATGATTCCAGCCTATAAAATTGCATTAACTTCTTACTTGATCTGATCTCTCCTATAATTAAGGATATGGTAAGGCTTCACCTTGAGTGGATCCCAAATCGTGGTCTTGATCTTGTGTTGCACAAGGTCTGTCTTGTCTGGTTTATCTGTAAAGACATCTGTGTACTGGCAGAGTAGATCTCGTAGCTATTTCTACTAGTTGCCATTCAGTTCTTCAATGATGTTGCCATCTTTGTACATTTCATCTCCACCAACCAATCTAAAGTTTAATAGGTTTTCATCTTGTATGACAAAATTGTTTCTTCAGGTTCTGCATCTATGATAGTCACATCTGCAATACCCATCTGTGCTTCAATGTTGTCTTTCTGTTCATCAAATTTGGGCATCTTGAGTTGGCTGGCCTTAATCCTATTGCCATTCTTGGGTTCTTCATCTTTCTCAATTTGTGCTCTTATTATCTTTACTCCCAGTCTTTTCTCTTTCTCCTTTCTTCTCTCTTTCTTGTGCTTTTATCCTCTCTATTTCCAGTCACTCCTTTTTCTCATTTTCTTCTTCTTGTTTTTGCTTTTCTCTTCTTCCCTCTCTTCTCTCTCTCTAAGTCTTGTTGTTGTGTAACAAACTCTCATAGATCATCATCTTTGAGCCTAAGTCGCTCAACTCTCTCTATCAACTTATCAAAGTCAATTGACATGGTTCTATAGCATTATTGTAATCTCTACAATAGTTTTGCCACCACTACATAGCTGTGTATACATAGGCCTAGTCTGCCCATTGTTGTTTACGTTTACTGTCGTTTACCACTATAGATCCTAGCCATCTTGTCAATGTCAGATTTTATGTATGTTTGGATTGGGTAGATTCTTTAGAGTAGGTATCTGTGACTTGTTGACAATAAATTTTAACAATAAACAAAGAACTCACAGGCCACTTGGTTTAAAAATATATTAAACCAAGTCAAACATTCTACAGTTAATCACCACAGTTGTATCCTGAGTTTAAGTAATCGTCTCTTTTCGTCAATGTCTACACAGGCTGGTTCACTTAAGTTAGAGCACAATTGAAAAGACGAATTATTCTTCTCTACTCTGTTATTAGAATGCAATCTATGATAATACATTTTAGAAATCTCCACTATACTGCTTATGGCTAAACGCAGAATCACGCAGTCTAGATTTAGCTATCTATCTAACTAGCTTTGTCTAACTTAATTTGAACTACGTTTTGTACGTGTATTTATAGACTGACAGAGTCCTAGAAGGTTACAGACATTACACGATATTATGATGCAATAACGCTCAATTGAAACAACCAAAAAAGTTAGAGGTTTCTAGTAACATGACGCAGCAATACAATGAGCACTAATTCACAACAATTGAACCACAGAAAGTACTATTGGTTAAAGGTTACGTAAATAAACCTGCATTAAACTATTGTTTCTAAAAATAACTAAATTTAACACACTCGCTATTCTTAAACCATCTAAATCATAACACTCGCATTAACTTAAACAGTCGTGAGCATCTAACAGTACGATATATATAAATTTAGTAAAGGTTCATGCTATATTATATATTAAGAATATTGTTAGAAAATACTTGACGACATAAACAGTATACACCATTCTTTACTGATGTCTGGAGTCGAAAATTAAAATGTACATGTAAGCTCATGTGTAATCAACATTATGATTTCTTTCATTAAATAACAATATATATATTCGTTAACTTTCAACTTAAAAAGTGGCACGGCGGTATGTCTGCGGACTTACAACGCTAGAAACGGGTTTCGATACCCGTGGTGGGCAGAGCACAGATATCTCATTGTGTAGCTTTGTGCTTAATTTCAAAAGAAACAAACAAACAAAAAGTATCAGTTAGAATTTAATAACTAAAAACATTCTGCATAATATCCAAACATCATGATTACTTTGAACACCTTTAATGAACCAGTATTCTATATTTAGTTATTGTTGATGAGATAAAAAGTTTAACAATAAAGAATAGCAACGAAGAAAAATGTTTTTATTTATTGGGTAGAACATTTTGGATAACATTTATTTAACTTCACCGAAAGCAATGTATGTAACAACAGGCTACGGTATATAAGATAGAAAAACAGAATATTTGAAGACGTTAAGTTTAAAAACAAGGAGAAAATAAACATTCTATAATATAT
>NW_013665846.1:500717-518719 GCF_000517525.1 Limulus polyphemus | reverse complement strand
GCCAACTTTTGGACTACTCTTATATCAACGAATAGTGGGATTGACCGTCACATTATAACGCACCCACGACAGAAGGGGCGAGTATTTGTAGTGTGACGGGGATTCGAACCCGCGACCCTCAGATTGCGAATCGAGCGCCCTAACCACCTGGCCATGCCGGGCCAGTTTAGTATGTAAGGATGAGCAGATTGGCTGTTTGAACTTGTGGGATCAGTTCAATGAAAGAAGGGATCTTTTTTGGAATGGATAGTAGGCATACAAATAGGACAGAAAATGACTTGTTTGCTTAGGCTATTAACTCAAAGGCATTGTGGTTTTATATATGTAAAGTTATGAGCATAATACCCGTACATGCTCCTCATGTTTGAATTATAATTTAATTTTAAATTTAAGATATGCAAATAGAGGTTAAATTAGATAGCTCGTGGGTCCTAGGGTCAGATTAAGGTTTAGTGGGGCCCTAAGCCCAGGTAATATTTGGGAATGATAATAATAACTCACTCTTGTCTCTATTCTGCTAGGAAAAATAATTTTCTTACTTGGGTGGTCGGCTTGGCCCCTATAATGCCGAGGCTCTGAGACAAACTTCCTCAGATATTCCCTTTTTTAGGATACTTTTCGCAAACGCCTACCTGTACTCACTATCCTATATATATATTTATTTCCTGCCCTATAATATTTGCATTGCTGCTTCATTTTCTTTACATTAATATATAGTTAGACTCATTTTTCTGGGAAACGTAAGGTATTACCTAAATTTATTGCGAGACATTTAAGAAGTTGTTGTTATTTGTAATGAAAAATTTGCTGTTTTCACGGTTTCCAAAAGGATAACTTGGAGATACTAAATAAATAAGAAATATATCCATATGTAGTTATTCTTTATGTGCCTGACGTCTATTATTTTCTTATCAAATCAGACTGATCCAACTAACTCTTGTAACACAGATAAGTTATGATTACAAAGAACTCTACGTTTTCGGTTTTCTTAGATTTCCAAGAAAATGTTCGGTATGTAATTTTACAAACAAAATTCTGGGGAAAGGAGGTGGAATGTGATGAAAGAAAGTAGAATCGCTCGAAAAAATCGATATTAATATTTGGCACTATTGTTATAATGTTAACCTGCAGCAGGAAATTCGTAAATTGAAAATAAAATAACAAAAACGTTACTTTTCGGGTTTATATTTTATATTATACAACCAACCAACTACGGCTCTTTCATAAATTTAAATGAGATTTGGCAAGCATGAAGCAAAATGTTACCATTTACAGCAAACCTACATGTAGAATTAAGTAGAACAAAATCTAGGGTTATATCGATTAATACCCGTATGTGTAATATGTAATAGCTCAAAATTATAACACAAAGAACCATTAGTTAATATAAAAGAATTGTGTTAATTTCTTAATAACGTAAACGTTCAGGGATAAAATGGTTCTTAACATGCAGCTCTGGAACTATGCAATAGATGTCTTTGTACCAAATTAACGAATGGATGGAGTAGCTCATGTAATGTGTTGTCAATCACAATTCAGTCAATTTTTGTCAAAATTGGAAACTGTAAGTTGTAATCATCATATGTTACATCCTTAATGAGTTTCACTGAAATCGGGTAAGTCCCAGAGTTTTACGTCATATCCCTGCCACTGAGGTATCTCTGGTTGAGGGAGAGATCCTGTGTTAAGCTTCTCTTGTGAATACAATTTTTATGTTTAACAGCACTTTACCAAAAAACGCATTCGTTCTTTGAAATGAGTAAAGTCTATATGCATGTAAAGAAGAGATTGGTAATTTATTTAAATATTTCCTTCTGGAAATTAAGAAATTAAAACTTACATAATACAAAAATTTGATTTATTTGTATGCATTGTTAATAAAGTAGTCTAATTAAATTCTGAACATGACTGTGTAAAAAGTCATGACTTCTACCTACCCATATTGGGAAAGTTAAAACAGTTAACATTGTCATGAATAAATGCAACGGTGGTCGAAGGCTCACGTAACAGACCCGTTGGTTACACAATAAGAAATATTTTCGTTAACTATGAGGTTTCTATTGATGATGGAAGAAGAAGAAGGCTCACGTAGCGGATCCGTAGGTTACACAATAAGAAATACTGTCATTAACTATGAGGTTTCTGTTAATGTCCTTCCATAATGTACTACATGTGTTAAGTTCCTTAATAACAATGCATTACATGTGTTAAAAAGTAGAAAATTAGCAATTTGTAGTGAAAAACAATTTCCGTTATACACACGACCACTGTTGCATCTGTTTTTCAGACCAGAGCCCAATAGATGTTCAGCAGATAGTTCCAAACCTGCTGACCGTGAATGGAACTTTGATACTCCCAGTCATGTCATCATCAATCACCATTATTCATTCCAAGGTTTATTCGCAACGTTTCAAGATGTTCGACTTGAAACCTGTGCAGCCGCTATGGATGCGATAACGATGGACATTTTGACAGTTCTTGTTGAGGGAAATTCATCAATCAAGCCCATAGATGCTATGGCAGCACTCAAAAATAGGTTTGTTTTTGACAAGAAAACTAATGATAGTAGTAGTAGCTTTCCGCCAGATCAGCAGGTCAAAAACAAGGTCTCCAACCTCAAACAGACAATGAAGAAAGGTCGAATAATTTGGTTTGAGAATCAAGTAAAAGATAACACATTTGTGTTTGTGACCGTTGCTGATAAGTTCGTGCAGCCAATTCAAAAACTCGTGTCTGTTCATAACTCTCGGTTGAAATACGTTACCATCGTATAGATCGCATATTTGGATACATCAGCTTCTAACAGTGTATGTAATTACCGGAATTTCTTGTTCCTTGCTCTGCACCCAAGAACACGACTTTGTCTTTGGTTGAGGGAGGGATCAATCGCTTCAGTAAAGAACTTTCAGAATGAAAATAAAACTCACCTGCCGAAACTACATATCATGCCTGTTAATCGCTGTTGTGTTGTTCTTAGCTATCTATCTTTTATCAACTTTAAGAATGATCGAATTTCTTTTTGTGAGTAACTAAAATAACTGTTGAAACTATATACAACGCACATTACTCGATGTCTTGCAATTCCCGTTATATGTCTATTACCCACTTTAACAAATATGGAAAATGTTTGTTCTTGAACAACTTTGAATTGAATAACTAATATTTCATACGAATATATTGTGGGCTTAATTAAGATCTTTTTATCGAAAAGTTGAATAGATGGCTTGGCTAAGGGTCGACATTTCAATGCACTCACGTGAATATTCGTCAGGAATATACACTACTATGTTGTCTATAGTACTGCATGAAAAAAATAACGTTTAACTGATGAGTATATTTACATTCACTTACTAAATTGATAACGTTATCTCTTTATTAAGAAACTTATGTTGTATATAGTATTCCATGAAAAAAATAACGTTTAACTGATGAGTATATTTACATTCACTTACTAAATTGATAACTTTATCTCTTTATAAAGAAACTTATGTTGTATATAGTACTCCATGAAAAAAATAACATTTAATTGATGAGTATATTTACATTCACTTACTAAATTGATAACTTTATCTCTTTATAAAGAAACTTATGTTGTATATAGTACTCCATGAAAAAAATAACGTTTAACTGATGAGTATATTTACATCCACTTACTAAATTGATAACGTAATCTCTTTATAAAGAAACTTTATAAAACTCGCGAGTGATTCATTGCATTTTTTCACCAATGAATAAGTTTTTGTAAAGATTGCTATAATATATTGTTAAACATCAAAATAATTATTACTTTAAACATATGAACGGTAAAACACAGAATCAGAAACAAGTTGTATCTTCACCATTAAAGAAAACAATGTGCATACTAAAATCTAAAACTGTTTTATTTATAGAAATTTTAATTCCAGTTTTTCTGGTAACAGTGCATACTTTGCCAAATTTGGATATTGTGTTTTTGTTTTTAAGTGGAAAGGTACACAATGGGTTATCTATAATATGACTACTACGAGTACTATAGAGTACAAAGTATTTTGGTTAGTACAATACATTTTTCAGAAGCAGAAAAATATATAAACAAACAACCATGAGCAACATGATTCATAATGCTTTCTAGCTCAAAATCATGTTCATTTGTCAATTATCCATTCATTTACCTTTCTTTAGTGTAGATATGCATATTTCACATAATACGGCGTGTCTTTTTTAACTTTAGAAGAAGTAAATTATTCTTGGCCACTTGTATAAAATAAATAAAGGACTCTTGAAGGTGACGCATTAGAGGGTCAAATCATGTCGAGTGGTGGCAGTACATCAGCCCAAAATAACTATATTTCAGCAAGGTATCAAGTTTAGAACTTTGCAGATTTTACTATTTCATAATCTTAGAATACTCAGTTATACTTAACTTATGTACACATACAGTCTAAATAGTTCGATATTACATTCATATTAGTAATATAATGTTTACTAAGATTTGTAATCTTACAATTATTAGTGATGGTTATGAAGTTATTAAGATTATTTAAAATATTTTAAGGTTGCCCCCAGTGGTGGGCAGAGTATAAATAGCCCATTGTGTTGCTTTGTGCTTAACTACAAACAAACAAAACAATTTTAAGGTTATATCGAAAACGTAAATAACTTTTGGTCCAAAGTGGTATCAGTTACTTGGGAAGTGAAAGGTGTAACTGTTTAAATAACTCGTAATGATAATCCTAAACATCTGTCGGTGTTTTTAGTTCACTGGTAATTTTACTACTTTAGAACTGGTAAACAAGTTGGAAATTTAACAAAATAGGAGGAAATATGTTTACAAAAACTGAGTCAGTTTACTTTAAAATTTTGAATCGCAAGTGTTTAAAATTTACAGCAATACTTTAAACTAAACTAATTCTAGAAATATTTTTACAAAAATTGAAAAATTGTTCATGCATCGCATGAACACTCTGATGTGGGTTGATAATGAAAACTTTGGAAATCATTTCAGTTTTGAGCAATGAACCAAATATAGAACACACGTCTTATAGTGCTAATTAATCCTTAATTTAATGAAAATGCAAATTGTTGATCAAGTTCGTGGTAATCGAATGGTGTGGCTCACCAAATTTTACCTGGTTATTTTTAATCATTTTATTTTTTCAACTAAATCACAAAATGGTTGCACATTTTTTTTAATTGAAAGTAAACACGCAAAACTTCACGAGCGGTTTAGAACAATAGTATGAAGGCAAATTGTGGGTCGCATCATTCTTACGTACGCACTGAGTTGTAAAACAAAATCAATCTTCCTTAATGTCGTCTTGACTTAGCCACAGCTAGCTGGAAGACCTTTCAGTACAGAGAGAGTTGAGTAATTTCTGTTTAGAACATTATCCAAGCTTAGAGATACTTTATGGATGGGTTGTTTAGACGGAGAAACTTTTGTCTTTTTGCACCAAGACAGTTTTTTTGGGAGGTTTTGCCTCACACATGAACGGACTGCCAGAATACAAAGAATGAACGTGTGCTGTATTGTTTGGCACAAATGAGGTGTTTCCCCAGCACGGAGACAAATCAGTCTCCTGCAATGGTAAGAATACTCGTGCTAACTGACGTTATCTATGATGAATGCCTTGAACATTCAAGTGGTCTCACATGTGAGCCTCGTTTCTTGGTTTTACCTCATTTAATGACGAATGCTCGCTCTATGGATCTACTCACACTCACGTTTCTGTCTTCACGTTTTTTCTAACGCGTCGAAGTTATTATTTTTGTTTTCATATATGTATATAAAAGAAACACGAACTTAAGTTTCATCAGGAAGTATTACCTTCTGGAAACTATTTGAATCTATATATTACGCTTTCAGTAAACTAGACATACCTACTTTTGTTTTACTTATGAAATATTATTACAGTAAGTAGGTTCTTTATGTTTTATGTTATTATTATCATGGAAGTTTGGTTCGAGAGAATTTCCAGTACATGTAAGAACGTCTACAAAAATGATAATATATATACCGTTAAGCTCTTTATGAAACTAAGCTCTTTAAACTAATTCACATTTATAAAGTATGGTACAACATACTCCAGGTTCACTCATAAGGATAGAGATAAAGAATTAGTAAGCTTTTATTGATTAAACTTTGGTGATCGTAGAGGATACTAGTCATGACAAAGAGAGATAATAAGGATTTTTATTATAAATAAAAGAAAATTGCTTATCCCCCCCCCCAAATCTACTGAGAGGAAAAACATGATATTTTTAAAATTTTTTAAATTGTTCTTTAATTGTGTTTCATGTATATTACGTTTCTGTTTATCTACGTGTTGAAGGATATGGAGCTACAACCATCACGCTGAAGTGAACCTGTGGATTTACCATAAAAGTGATAAATTGATAGAATGCATACTGGCACCGTTTAAGTATTGTAATGTATACTACGGAACGAAGTCTATACATTACCGTTATCATTGTACATATATGACTATAAAGCCACGGTACAGTTTTTAACCCCACACATCCCCTTGTCAGTATTAAAGATTTTGATTACTAAAATTAGCTCCACGTTTCTATTCTAGAGGTTAGGAATTAATAATTACTTCTTGGAACAGAAATATAAATGAATAGCTCATACCCAGCTTTTGTTTCTTTGTTTGATTGCAAGCATAGCTACTCGAGGACTATCTGCGCTATCTGTCCCTAATATTGAAGTGGTAGACTATAAGGAATGCAGCTAGTTAACACTACCCACCGCCATCTCTTGGGCTACTCTAAGCGAATAACGGGATTAACCGCACATTATAACCCTTTCATTGTTGAAAGGGTATGCATGTTCGTTAATGGAATTCGAACCAGGGACCCACAGATTGCGAGTCGAGTGCCCTAACCACCAGGTCATGGCAGGCCCATATCCAGCCAAAATGAATGTTGAATGTTACATGTTTGGATTATTTATTCTAATACAGATTCTGCTTTTTGTGATTTAATAGTGCAAATACCGAACTTGTAATTTTGTGATTTCCAATTAACATAATTATATGTTCTTTATTTAGAACGATACAAGCTACATTTTAAAATTTATATTAAAATATTTGTGGTTAAATAGTAGTTTCGTACTACAAACTATATATGTAATTTTAGAGAAGTATAATAGAAAAAGGCGTGTGTCCGTTGATACTTCTTACACAAGATCGATTTACTGAACATCGATTGTGGTTCATTCTTATGAAGCTTATTCACAATTTTGATTGGCAAACTTCTTGAAAATCAGCTAGATTATAATAATCTCTGGATCACGCGCTACACATCTATGCTCTTTCATGTGTAAAGAAAATAAAAAACTATGAAGATCAGAGAGTCTCTATCTGTAATAATACCTTAGAAATCAATAAATATCGCGACTCCAAAAATCATTCACTATTCTAATCAAACTTTTCCTTAACGTAGTCTGTTCTCTGGCGATTAGGAATTAAATTTTATCAGTGATTTAAATCCACTGCTTACAGAAATGCATTTCAAGCATTTGGACACGTCGTTAAAATTCATTGAAGAATAACTTGTGATGGTAACATTTTATGATAAAACGGGTTTAGATCGTAGAATATAGTTTGATGTACACGTGTTCTAACAACAACAGTAAACAGTTTTTTTTTATTACAACGTTCTTGCAATAGACCCAAAGTAACCGTATTAAATAACATCTTAAATACCATATAGAAATCACAGTGAAGTTAGTATCTGGGGTTCTGCACCATGCATTGGAATGCGACACTTCATAACAAACTCGTCGTTTTAAAATCATGAGCACTGCAAGTGATGAACATACAATGGGAATGAAAAAAACAACTCACCAAACAATTGAAAACAGCTCTTAGCGAGAATCAATCTTCTGTTCCAAAGTTTAATGTGAACTAACAAGTTTACAGAAGAAAATGAAATACACTAAACTGTGCATATAATAAATTTGGATCTTGCTCAGATATAATAAAACATAGTACTTGTACTAACCTCAACACTCAGATTTTGTTTAAATACATGTAATTTTGCCGATATCCCATCTAGAGGATTAAAACCGTTATGTCTGTCCAAGAAAGAACCAAGGAGGCTTACCACGTACATTAAAAACAGAAGGAAGAGGAAGGGTTTTAGTGGATATAATAAAAAGGCAGACAGAAGAAACTTTAAAAGAGGTAAACGACGGAGTACTCTATTGGATGCTGGATGTTTTTATGATGGAGAGAGGTTGTAACTTGAATGGAGTTGGAAGTCCTGACAAACTTAATAAGTATCAAACAATCATGGGAATTACAGAAAGTTATGAATAATCGGGAATCTCAAAATCAAGATATGTTGTAACGAAGTAAGAATGGAAGGAAGTATTTGTTTGAAGTTAAACCCAAAGCTACACAATGGGCTATCTGTGCTCTGATTCCAGCGTTCTAAGTTCGCAGACATTCAGCTGTGCCACTGAGGGGCGGAAGGAAGTAAAGGAAGACCAAATATTGTGTTTGACACAGATATAGCTATTGATGATTGGAATGTCAAATCTGAGTGGTTGAGATATCAATATGTATAAATTATCAATGGGCAAAGAATTCTGAGGTGTGGAGGAAGAATGTTTAATGCAGAACTATCTTTTGTATCTACACAGCCTGACCTGCTTAATTCTAATAGCGTTTTAATACCACTCATTGATATACACTGATATGACAAAATAAAACATAGTAGTATCATGGAAATATTATATATTGAAATCAAGATTTACGATTAGAAGAAATGCCGGTGGTGTTTTTCTTTATGAAAAGCGCTCATAGTCACTTAATTTCCAGAAGGCACTATGAGGGGGGAAATTTATTTTAATTTATGAAAAAAAATAGAGGAAGGTAATGAGAAAAGTTTAAATTATTGTATAAGAAACATTTGACAGTTGTTTGTGAAGTATTTTGAAAGCAGGACATATTTCATACATTTCACAAGTGGCTATAGATGAGCCTTTTAACGACATCTCGTCTGTTATGTGAAAGAAATTTACTCCTCTTACCAGATGTTATAAGGCATAATCTGAGTCTAGAGATGAGGATGACATCAGTGGATTTAAATAAGCAGATGTGTTATTTCCGCAAAGTAACAAATCGTTTTTGGAAAAAGATGAAAAATCAACACCTTCTTCAATGAAGATCTTTGTTTATGTTTGTTATTACGAAGCTATTCTATGGTCTATCTGCGCTTTATACAATGCAAGGATCTAACCTCGATGTTTAGTCTTATACGTCCTCAAACTTACCTCTGACTCACCAGGGCATTAAGATAAGAGAGTTACATCGCTTAGAAACGAAGGGAGGAGACGTTGGTTCTGATGACAATCATCTGACGAAGATTCGACAGTAATATAGAAATGTAATTCTTAACGTTGACTCAGAGCATATGCAAGAGGTCATTAACAGGAGTGATGTTACTGTAAAGGAACATAAGGTACAATGTTTTGGATTTTGCTATCTGTGTGATGTGTATGGTAGTGGTTTGCCTCACAGTGGTTCAGCGGCAAGTCTGTGAGCTTAAAACGCTAAAAATCTGGTTTAGATACCCGTGATGGGCACAATACAGATGGCTCATTGTACAGCTTTGCGTTTAACAACAAACAAACAAACAAATGGTGTTGGCTTGATTTAAAATATTTGTTCAATTCATCTCTGAGATCTCACTATTAATACTTCAGAAAATATTTTAGTCTATTATAAGTAATCCGACTAATAATATAAAGTTATTCGCACGATGTATTGTTTTAAAGCGAACACAATATTTTTATATAGCATACATAGTTTAAATTTACAGTCTCATTTAATCAATTCAATACCCGTGGTAGGCAGAGCACAGATATCTCTTTGTGTAGCTTTGTGCATAACTACAAACAAACAAACAGTATGATATCGATCATGGTTTTCTATTATAATCAAAACATAATAATGAATTACGTAAAGGATTTGTAGATAGTTACATGTTAAAACTAAGATAGGTTTAACAACAACAATAATTCATTCAGTATTAATCAATCGAAGTTTAAAATTCAGAAAGGAGATCCCTGAACGACTGTAATCAAGTTTATAGTAAGCGTCTGTGAGAGTTTCCACACCTGTTCTATAAACCAATCGTTTTGGACACTGTTGATAAATAACACTATATATATATAAAGGGAAATATTTTTTTCTAGACATGTTATTTTGGAAAATCCCCAGAAAAAGGTTTTTATACCTCTGGTACTCTAGCTCTACAAATAATCAGGAATTAATGGAACAAAGATATATATACAGTATATGAAGACCTATTAGAAAAATTGCTAATAAAACTATGGAGTTTGATGTACGAGTCATAGCTACCTCAAGTAAATTCTGTTTAAATAATATAAATACGTGATGGCAGTTTCTAGCAGCTTACCAATTTTCTTTTCTGACACTTTGAATTTTGAAATATAGATATAGCTACAGGAGTATAAAAATAGCTTAAAATCATCCGTTGTCATAGTTTCTAGCTTATACAATCACCTAAGCCTATTTATTAAATAGTATGTTTATCAAGCGCATGGTCAGCAAGCCGAGCTGGGAGCTTAGGTTAAATGGTTTGCATCCCGGAACGACCTAAAGATTGTGCTCTGCACTTTGGGATCGTGAGTGCGTTGTAAGAATGACGATCAAATCCCATTATTGAGTTTGACAAGAATGGAAGAGAGTGGTAATGACTATTTACTTTTCCTCGAATCTATCACTTCAAAATTAGTGACGACTAGCCCTTGTGTAGCTTTGCGCGATATTCAATAAACAAACAATTAAAAATTAATTTTTTTGACAATTAGGTACAATTTATCAACAAGTTTTTAAACCTACGTTTCAACTAATGATCTACTACCGTCTTCAGGTCAGCCCGAGAAGGATTTTTTTTTCTGTGTCGGTATTGGTCGGGATTCAATTCTGTTTTTTTTTGTTGTTTTCTTAGATTCTGGTGCGTTATTCACTCAAATACTTAGAATAACACTTTCAAAGCATAATGTTCAGAATTTCATACACTCTCTGTAGATTTACCGTTACGTTCTGGTTACTAATTGACAGTACTTTTAATTATTATTTATTGTACTCTTATTGAAGATCCGTGCAAAAATGCTCATATAGTTGATGTGAAATTAATTTTAAAACACGCACATGCATATCATATATATATGTATACACACACGTCAACTAAATCCGTAACTATCGACTCACTTTTATGTTCTGTAGCTTTTACTGGCGTTTTGTTCAAAATCAACTTGTGATACACTCATAAATTTATTTCACACACACTATTGCAAAGGGATCATTGAATTTTATTTATAAAAATATAGATATAGCCAAAATGATATACATGTTTACGTTGTGAGTTTGACAAAAAATTGAATTTTATCCTATAATTACCAAAAAACTGCGCTCAATCAAATAGTGGTCATGTATTTAAGTTTTTCTACTGGGAAATTAACTTTTAGATAGTACTTGGTCCCCACTTTATCATTAGTTATAAAAGAGGAAAACGTCAATGACTCCAGTTAGCGGAATGATCTTATTATTAGAATAAAAGCATTTTGCACTCTCTAACTATTTCATGAGGTGTCATAATGTCTCTTAATATTTCCGAAATAATGTAAAAATCCAATTTTTTTACGCAATATATATGAGCAAATTTTAGGCAAGAAAGATAAGACTTCATATTATTTGTATTCTTTTTGTACTTTGTCTGGATTTAATTTCAATTAACACACACATGTCAGACTATGATTAGCCAGGGACACGCTGTGCTCAAAAGGACTTACCTTGGAGTTTAGTTAGCTGAAAGGTAATCTCAATTATTAGGGCTTATGTCGACGGTTGTTGTCAAGTAATTTGATTATATAAAAAGTGGGATGGAGCATTAGGATTGGACAGGGTTGAATGAATGATGGTATTATATTACTGGGCACTTATACAGTTGAATTATCTAATGGGTGTAGAAAAATTGGGATAAAGTAAAACACATGCCTTAATACTTAACTCTTTCTTAATGTTGGTGGATTAGACTTGTTTTCTATGGAAAAAAAAAGTTATACTTTTTTTCTCTCTTTGCATTTAACAGCTAATTAGCTTATACCAACCAGTCAGTCATATCACCACATTAGCCTTTTTTAAACGCGTAATATGGGATAATGAATTCATTTATTTATTTTTATTGGGTGTAGTAGATTATTCTTTGGATAACCCTTCCGATTGCAATGTACTTTAACAAACTGGAGAAACTTTAACCCATAATAGGAAATTATTTATTATGCAAGGTATACACTACGCAGAAAAATTCCTTTCTGTATTAGGGTTTTATTTACTGAACTTCTCGGCGATGTTTTTGTAATACTTAGATGATTTAAAAAAAAAAATGTCTGAAATCCGTGTGAATAACTTTACTCTTCAGCTGATGAACGTTTCTACTTTTATGTTCTTTGTGGTAAAATAATAATATTTTATACTGTCTAAAAATCTGATGAAAAAGCTGTATAACGTAATTAACCATACCTCAATCATTGTATTTCGACACACCACAGAATATGCATAGAAATAAAAATTGTAATTTATTGTTTCTAATCATTCATAAAAAAAAATGTTCTACAGACTTACCAGTTGAACCTCGAGTTTAATCAGAGCCAACTTGTATATTGTTGTATATCAACAAATTGTATTTCCGAATACCGAAACTAAAGATATTTGTTGGTTGGTAATAACTCTATTGTAAAATGGGAAATTATCTGCGTTTCCGATATTTTATATATAATATTAGTTTATGTATAGAATACCATTGGACATCAATACTTCAATACTTTAGAAACTTTGAACAGGTCGTTGAATATCTAGAAGACGACAATTAGGTATAAACAATGATGCTGGTTAAATTGAAATAATTTTTAATAGTTTACTGCTAAAATTAGTTATTATTTTTAATTATTCTAAGTGTCATTCTTTTCAAATATCATATTGTTGTTGATTGTCATCTCTGTCGCATACGCTATTGTTTCATTGCTGGAATTACCTTTCCTGTGATTTGCACTATTGCTTAGTTGTTATTATTGTCATCGTCATCATCTGCCCTGTTATTATTTATTTTAGAGTCTAACACTTATTATCTGCACTATTATTATCAGAAATAAGCTAAATAAATAGACCCGACTTTAAAAGTAATTTATAAATTTACGAAGCATATCCTGAATAACAAACATATTATAAGTGTTTAAGTTCATAAATCAATACACAATAAAACTAAATTTTATAATGATTAAAATTTCTTGAATCGCTGTTTATGATATTTTCAACTGTAATGTCAGTGCTTTCTTACGAGTTTTGATTAACTTACGAAATGGAGATTATTTATAAATCCATAAATAAGGGTTACAAAATAATCCTTGTAATGTGAAATCTAAGCAAAAATGATATGAATGATGTTCCAACTAACTTAAAACACCATAACCAGTAATACTGATGAAACTAACTTTAAAAAAATGGAGTAATTCAATATTTACAAAAATAAACAAACAAATAAACGAAAACAAAAGTTGTTTGATCCTATAAGATTCAAAGCTTAAAAATGTACCAAATTTAAGTAATGTTTTTCCTGGTGGATATCACCTCTATGATCTTTACTATTGTTTAGCTGGCTTGCATTGTCATCCCTATGATCTTCACGATTATTTAACTGTTGGTATTGTTAACTCTTATAATTTTCCTTGTTGTTTCTTTCTAATATTGTCATCTATATAAACTTCATTATTTTTCAACTGTTAGTATTGTCATTCATATAAACTGCATTATTGTTTATTGCTGGGGATGCCACTTTACCATTTGCATTATTATTTACTTGTTTAGTGTCTCCTATTATCTGCACTATTGTTTAATTCACAATGTAATCTTTATCATCTGCACTAATCTTAGTTGTGAATGCCATCTATCTAGAAGTATGGTTGTGAACCTAGTCAAGTTTGAAGATGGAGTAGCACTGCCTTGGCTTTTTATACAAGATCGAACGTTCGGTCAAATCTGGGGCATGGTCTCAGTTGTTTTAACTGCTAAAACGCCATTGCTCTTATGTTTTGAACTCATCTAAACACTTACATCATATTAGAAATAACATATTTATGTCCGATTTAGATTAAGAGAAATAAGGGGCAAAAAAGTTGTGTATTTATTGTTGAATAAACCAAAAATATTGTAAACTAAATAAGACTGACATTAAACAAAATTCCGCTTGCAGATAGTAATCTAAGCTAAGATTTGACAAATGTAGCACATATTAATAGATTTTATGAGTATGTTTTTTAAAATGTAATGACGATTTGTTCTTCACAGCTACTAGGTTAAAACTGGTAGATTAAGACTTAGAATCTCGTGGACAATCTGAAATGAAGGAATGGCGTGCTGGTACAAGCCTGCATGACAAACGTATTTTAATTTTCCGCGCTTGAAGTGCTAAAGCTTAGGGTTAACTTGCTCTGTTCTGAGTTATATTTAATATAATTTTTTATTTAGTTATTATATTCTTGTCGAAATGTGATAACTATGCCTCATCGGGATATTGTCCTGGAGAAATATTGAAGTAAGGCTATGCCTGTGAACATTAATTATAATACACAGAACGGTTTTCGTTGTATCTATGTCCTTAACTCATAGAGAATCTGAAGAATCCTCCATTTCATCATTTAGATATAGCCCAGGAGGAAATAAGATAACTTTTATCTTACAAGAAGACGTCAAGTTATTTATAAATAATGGTCTAACAATTCGTGGAGTTAATTCTAAAGTTGAGGGTTTAGTTAATCGCACTATTACAGTGGAGAAATTAAGAAACTTCAGCTGTGAAATCAAACGTGATATTATTTGGAATAAAGAGCAACGTATATATATATATATTTTGGAACGAACTATATTAGAATAGTACAAATTTCGACTAAAATATCAACATTGTCATATGTGATTAAAGTGCTTGATCTCTTGGAAAAACAAGTGTTATCTTAAATATAAAGCACGACAATTAATGCGTGTATGTAAATTATTTTTAGCAGAAGTTCACATTGATCGAGTCTATCCACAGTTGCATTGTTTTAAGTGTAAAAAACAGAGCCATATTACGAGGCATTATCAATTACAAAACATACAGAATAAAGATAATACAACTACAACTGCAGGAGATCAAGAGCCAGATAAAGATTGTCGAACCAACGGTGGGGTTGAAAGTAACGAATAAGAGTGAAACATAACTCATAAAGTAAGTATCGAAAATATATCTCAATCAAATAAAGTTCGTGCGCAATGTTTTAGTTCACGTACAGAAAAATCTGAGTGGTTAGAGAAGTCTAATGAGCGTTCAAGAAGCGTATCAATATCTAACGAGCTTTTAAGAAGCGTATCAATAGGACGTAATAATGAACTTGCATCTTTAACTGCCTCTCAACGCTTTAACATGAGTGTATTACCAGGTGGTCAAAATATAGATAATATAATATAAGGAATTATGCAGAGATGGCAGATATGAAAACATATTCTTCTAAAGGAAACATGGATATTTTCGGACGGGTTGAAACAATGAACTTATAAGGCCAAGACAGCAGAAAAGAAAGAGAAAATTTTAGTTCTTATACAATTATAATTATTCGTAATAGTGCTTTTTAAAATAGAGATATTAAACTGTAATGTTTTTGGGATGTTAAAAATAAAGAATAATTTTAGATTATTTTAAACGTACTTTCTAAGTTGTTTGTGTTCAAGGAACTCATTTTACACATGAAAGTATTAAAGATGTTCAGAAATTTTGGGCCCATTGATTATACGTTTCAAAATTTATAGGATGATGGCAGGAAGTTGAAATGTTTGTAAATCGTTATTTCGGTTAAAAGTGCAGTTTTATATTATTCAGGTTTTTTAGGCAGAATAAAATCATTTAAGATTCCAAATATAATCTAATTTCATCTAATATCACCAAAATATCATGAAGGCTTTATATTTTTCAAGATATTACCCATAGACCATGAAAATTTAATATATTTTTTAATTTGTCAGCCATCTTTTGATCTGTACTTTTGAAGTAATCATTGTAAGTGATTCCACTTATGTATATGATGTTTTACGTGATAAATTTCAGATAATAATATATAGAGATGAAAGTCGTCAGAGCGATATTTCTGTGTTAAACTGTAACTTACATCATGTGTTTCGATACTTGAATAGCGATATGCGTATTGTTTTATTACAGACGGAACATACGAGGCTTATTTGTAGAGTCTGAAATATAATTCATCTCCTTAGTATACGGAGTGTTGAATACAAATGACTTCAACAAACGTATTTGTTTATATGTTTGTTGAATTTAGCGCAAAGCTACTTCAGGGCTATCTGTAATAACCATCCCTAATTTTGAAATGGCTGATTAAAGAGAAGGCAGTTAGTGAACCCCGCTAACTTTTGGTCTATTTTTTTTTTAATCAAGGAATACTGCGATTGACATATTCGGTATCGGGATATGAACCCGTGATCCGTAGATTGTGAGTCGAGTGCCAAAACCACTAGGCCATGCCAGGCCTTCAACAGACCGATAATGCATTATGAACAGAATATCGTTAATTCATGTCAGTTGTACGAGGTAAGAGGTATTAGCCTTTTAATAGCTATCTCTTATTATATGAAAATAATGTCTAGACTATAATTAAAGTTATTGAAATAAGTAAAAGGTGGTAGAATTTATAAACAAGACATATATTGAGTGGTATGAATAATTAAAGGTACGGATATATAAAATACCATTAGATTGTGGTGTTTGAAAATGTTAAGAGGAGGTATAGAGTTTTCTTGTAGTTATAGATCTAAACAAACATTATATAACATGGAAAATCAGTTAGAAAAAAAACTTCAAAGAATGTAACTTAAAATATTGTATTAGATAGTTTGAAGAATGGGGAACTGTCCAATTATTATTCTTTAAGAAGTGAAAAACATTTTTTTTTATTTATAAATTAGAAGGGAAGGTAGTTAGAGGGGTAAAAGATATTGGAAAAGCATTGTATGGTTTTTAATCTAAAGCTTTGGATAATGTTATGTTATTTGTAAAAAAGTTTTGTGTTTTTTTTTTGATAAATTATTGTGATAGAAAACTGCATTATGCTAGTATAAGTGTTGCAGGGATTAAAATTGCATCATTATCGCTCCAGAACAGAAAACCGCCAGGAGGTAATGGATTCACAATAGAATTTTATAAATAGTTCCTTCGTTGTTTTATTCATGAATTTGTACATGTCTTAAAACATATGCTTATTAGAGAGAGTTGATTCAACAGAACGAGAAGAGGGATCATAAAATTATTCTCAAAGGAGATGATAAAAGGCGTATATATAATTAACAACTATTAACGTTACTCAGTGGTGTTTATAAAATAATTCCGACAGTTTCGGCTAATAGGCTTTCAAGTGTGATAGGCAGTAATATATCATTAGATCAAATTTAACTGGTAAGGAGAAGAGATGCGGTCGAGGTTCCTATAATATTTGAATTATTACTAGATTATATTCCTGATCAGAGTAAAGGGAGGAATAATATTATATGTAGATCAAACGAAGACTTTTAATAGAATTGAGTATAACCATTAATTTGTAATTTTGAAAACATTTATGTTTGGCCCAACTTTTATTTTTTGTTTTGATGATGTTTGTAGCGATTTCATTTAAACATAGATATTTACTATAATATACATATTAAAATAGGCATAATATATGGGGGGATTCCTCTTTCGTAATATGTTGATAACGAATACGAATATTAAGGGTTGTCATATATTTGCTGGTTACAGCTTGGGTTGTTCGAATGCTAGTGATACAACGTTAACGTTAAAAATCATGTCTCTTAAAATAGCAAAATAAATTAATGTGATCTTTAGTAGAGTGTAAAAAAAAGCGAGATTAATTATAGAATAAAGTAGAGAACTGGAACTGATAGTTAGTGTAG
>NW_013665846.1:492819-499717 GCF_000517525.1 Limulus polyphemus | reverse complement strand
AGTAGAAGTGTAAAAAAAAAGTACGAGATTAATTATGATAAAAGTAAGAGAACTGGAACGTGATAGTTGTGTGTAAAATAGTACATAATTAATAAAAAAAATACATAATATCAAGTGATCCAATTAAAATATTATATTTTCTATATATATATATATATATATATTCATACATTCATATTTTTCATATATTTTCATACAGAAGAAACAGAAATGAATAGAATAAATATAAATAAGATATGTTGGCGGATATCACGTATGTTGATGTTTTATCAACATGGAGTTATTTCCTTCAAAGGAAAACTTTTGATAACTAATACTTTTGTAGGAGGTTTAACATAGTTGATAGCTTTGTAGAATGGACGGCAACGACCTGTTGTAGAGACACAAATATAGAAGACGACGTTTCGAAAGTCTTCTGCCTTTCATCTTCAGGTCAGTGTGTGTGTAAGGTGTTGTTGGTCTTTATATTAGGTCGTCAAGAAATTAATGTCGCATTTTTTTAGATGAAAAAACCCGAACAACTTATACATCAAAAACATTTATTAAATGAAATAGTCTCCATTCTTATCGATGATGCTTTTACATCTTACAATCAGGTTGTTAATGCTCTGATTAAAGAAATCACTTGGCTTTGAAGTAAAGACATGTCGATGTCCTCTTTAACTCCTTCCACATTTGCATACGTTTTCCCATTAAGATGGTGTTGCAGCGAACGAAAAAGATGGTAATCTGATGGTGCCATATCTGGAGAATATGGTGGGTGGGGGAGAACTTCCCAACTCCATAATCTTGTGTTGTGTCAAACGTGCTACATGTGGACGTGCATTGGAGAAGAATAACACCTTTCCGATTGAGGAGTGAAGGGCGTTTCTGACGAAGGACTTCATTTAAACGTTCCGGTTACTAACTATAGATCTCTGCATTGACGGTTCGCGGTGGATTGAGGAGTTCGAACTGAATTACTCCTTTGATGTCCCACCAAATGCAGAGCATCACTTTCTGCGGATGAAGTCCGGGTTTTGGGGTCGGAAATGGTTTTTGTCTAGGACTGAGCCATTGTTTTTGGCATTTAATATTCGCATAGAGAATCCATTTTCCATCACCGGTGACAATTCTGTCCAAAAATGGTTCACACACATTACGCGCCAGAAGAGAGAAAGCAACGTTCACACGTTGGAAACGATGATTATCGGAGAGTTCGTGAGGCACCCAAACTCCTTCTTTATGGAGTTCTCCCATATTTCTTAGATATTTACGTATTGTTTCATGAGAGACATGCAATTTCAGGGCCATTTCACGACTGTGTTGCCTTGGGTTAGACTCAAAAAGCGTCTTCAGAGCATCAATATCAATTCCAACATGTCGGCCCCTGCCATCACAGTTTTTAAGGCTAAAGTCACCTGAACGAAATTTGCTGAACCATAGTTGACACTTATGAACGTTCAAAACATTTCCATAAACTTTTTTGATATTCTTTGTGTCTAAAGAGGCGTTGCTTCCCTTCTTTTATTCATAGAGCATTACATGCCGAATGTGTGTCTCGTCATGTTCGAAGGGATTAGAGTATATTAAACTTTACAAATTATATAGGCTACACTAACGTTACGTTTAGACGGTTCGTTTAACTATTATACGTGATGTACGTTTTTGTCGCGACAAGAATAAAAGAACATAAAGTATTATTATTTATTTATTATTATTATTATTTATTATTATTATTATTATTATTTATTTAGTTATTATACGATGACCTCTCATCGAACTTTTAATCTTTAACCTCGAGCAGGGTGAAGGAGGATTGCTAATCTTCGAACACCTTTGGTTATTAATTGTTTTTCGCTAAACTATTAAATTTACACCAAACTAACTGACCTGAAGATGAAAGGCGGAAGACTTTCGAAACGTTGTCCTTTACATTCTACAACAGGTAGTTGCCGTCCATTCTACAAAGTTTCATCATGAATACTCTGCCTAAACAATCTATCAAAGAATGGTTGATAGCTTTTGCAGCTTTTTGCAATGAATAATCTATTACATGATAATATACGATAATATAAGAAACTAACCAAGTTGTGAATAAATTTAGTACACATATGTTAAAAAAATGATTTTCTATTAAAATTAGTATAAAAGTATATGATTATGTTTTATATTCACTGTAAGAGTTTATTTTCATACATAAGATTTTTTAACTTTAAGTTGTGAGATATTTCATATAAATATTTTTAATTCATTATATTAAAATTATTTTGTAGCCTCACCGTATCATTAATGTCTGACGATCGTGCATCTTGACAATAGCTCCACAGCGTGGCTTTCATTACAAAAGGCCATCTTACGGCTATCATGTTCAAAACACACCACTCCTCTTTGTAGTGTTACCATAATCCATGTAATTTACAAGGACAAGATATTAGCAGCATCCGTTTCAAAATCTGGTCACGTAGAAATCTATAGGTGCTGCGTGAAGCGATTCGACCGGCATGTCTTCGTATAAAATATCACGAATACCTGTTTTCAGCCTCTTAAGGTTTGCAGCGGTTCATCGGATATGTCGCAATAACAGTTTGTTTACAAGTAACTTTCATCGTTTTCCGAGACAGAGATCTTTCTTGACAATGTAATGGACTGTTGTCTGAAAAACGTGAACGGCATTTGCCTCTGATTTTGTGTTTGTGGATTCTCACCGGTTACAATGCTTGTTGCAGTATCTAGGATGATAATCAGACGAAAGAGTACAATGCTTTTTAGAGTATCTAGGATGATAATCAGACGAATAAGTACAATGCTTGTTACAGTATCTAGGATGATAATCAGATGAAAGAGTACAATGCTTGTTAGAGTATCTAGGATGATAATCAGACGAATAAGTACAATGCTTGTTACAGTATCTAGGATGATAATCAGATGAAAGAGTAGTACAATGTTTGTTACAGTATCTAGGATGATAATCAGATATAATTTGTTTCATCGTTTTCCCAGACAGAGATCTTTTTTGACAATGTAATGGAATGTTGTCTGAAAAACGTGGACGGCTTTTGCCTCTGATTTTGTGTTTGTGGATTCTCACCGGTTACAAGATGCTGCACTTTGCTTACCGTGTCTTGTTATATGTCTAGTTTCGTGGTGCGTCAAGTTGACACACATTCCCATGTTTTCCAATTCCATTAACTAAAATAAATATCATCCTCTTGGAAATTCTAAATTCTTGATCTCAACACATCTATACAATATGATGGTAGAAATATTTTGCTGCTGTTACGTGTTATTCCCAAATATAATAATCTTTTGTTGGCATCACACTGTTAAAATGTAGTTCTGATAAATTCCACTCCACAGCGACTTTATATAGGTTGTGGTTGTCACATGATTAACTGATTTGCATATTTAAGTCGTTTCAATTATTTGTAGAATTAACAAGGTATATTAATTAGTAAGCTGTTGCCGAGCCCAACCCAGTGGTTAATGTTCCAAATTGTAGCTTCAAGGTTTCTTTGTTCACACCTTTTACCACCAAAAGAAAAAAAAAACGGTCTGCAATTAAATGTTAAATTGCAACAGATGATATTCCAAAAAAGTTTACCATGGCTTTGGGCAATTGTAAGTTTCTCTAGATGAATGCGGTAGGATTTGGAAGAATGCATTTGGTCCATTTATTGGTTTCAGCTAAATACATTTGATTCCCTTGTATTACACCAAGTATATACAACAGATGTTAAATTAATATATATTGATTCACATTTAATAGGATTACGTAGTTTTGCAATTTGATATTTGACGTCTCTGATGAGAAGGAATTTAGCGATCACGAAAGAAGATATTTCAAACTACTGAATAAAGTAATAGGTACTGCAGAAAGTGAAGAGTTAATGAAGAGTAATGATATATAGATAGAAAGTTATCTGAAAGATAATTTAAATAAAGTATGTGTTTTGATTAGAAAACAAGAGTCATGATAATATAGAAAGGTTTATGATACATAAAAATGCAGATGTTGGACGTTTAGTTATAAAGAAAACTATGGATACGTTTTTGTTTTACTTTACAGTAACTGTATACCGTGTTTTATCTATAAAATGAAAATGTTTACACATAGTGTAAGTTCATTTATTTTGTATTTGTTGAATTATGTTTAGTATACATCTATTAATTCATGATTTTGTAAATATGTTTATTGATATTTGTGTGAGCAAGGAAATAAAGAGCATATGTTTTTGGTCGCAAAATTTAATGACAGTTAGGGTTCGAATACCACTTCGGTTTGATCTTACTTTTGGATAATTTTAGAATAATAAATAATATTAAGATGTATTATACCTCTTATATGTCAATAGAAATAAACACTCCAAAATCCGTAAACATATTAATATTTCCATCGTTAGTCTTCTCTTCTTACTTTTTTTGAAGTATCAAAGTCAAATGCCTAAATGGATTTCAGGTTTTAAACAACATAAAAAATCAAGCTAATTTATTTTAGAAAATAGTTTTAATAAATAAACAAAATGCGTAATAAAACCATCTGACCATTTATGGAAAGCATTTAATATTTTTAAACATAGAACTTATAAATCTGCAAAACATTTAGTTTCCACATACAAAATATTTAGAGACACGTCAGCGAGTTCATTCAAGTTATTAGAAGAAAAGCTTGAGTGACACAGTTGTTGCTGTATATACTGAGATAGACGTTTTGACAAATTTTGGGTATTGACACAACTCTTCCTTATGCTGAAATGTCAATAATCTTATGCTTTTGAACACGCCTAGACACTCACACAATTCAGTAAAAGTAGAAATTTTATTCCTATTTAAGATCAAGAGAAATTGACATTCAACAAATTGTACACTTTTTGCTCTTCTTTAGGTTTCTGTGGAAACAAAACATAACGCAAACACAGTGGGGATTTCACAAAAAAAGCAAATAGGTAGATATTGATTTGAACTATGGAATACGTCGATTCGACATCTGTAGCACGTATAGGAATAAAAAAAAACATTTCATGCTTATTTAATGGACCATGTATTGTACAGCCCCTAGAAACATAAATACGATCATTATACAACCGTAAATGTTTTTAGCGTTTAGGAGTGGGTGGAAAATTTGTTAAAATGTGGTCTGGTTGACAAAGATTAAGTATGCATGTTGAAGTGTTATTGATAACGTGAATTCAAATGTCAATGTAGATTGGTTTTTTGTTTTTAGACATTTCATAATTATGTACCGTATAAATTAATAAAAAAATAGTCAAATAATAGTATAGGGGGGGGGAAAGAATTTAAAATAACATTTCAAGAAATTCCAGTTTGTTCTGTGTTGTTAACAATTGTAATGAAAAAAAGTACTGATATTTAATAAAAACGTTTTACATGTATAGAAACAGAAAAAATAAAAACGAAGGAGCCAGCTATATACAGATCTGATATATAAAAAAGAGAAAATTAAATAAAGTGGGAACATTTGGATCCCTTTAGTACTACAACTGAAACAAACAGCGACATTATTTTAGAACTGGAATATGATTTCCCAAATTTTTCCAGTTTACCCATTTACCCATTTTTTACATTACGTGTCTACAGTACTTTTGTGCATAATTTTCTTCATTTTTAATATCACTTCTTTATACTGCTGACCCCTTTGTTATAACTTGGCTGATTTTGAGAGCGTTTGAGTGAGATAGGTGTATAGAGGTTACATTCACGTTTAGATCCTGACGCCAATGCCAATGATTTGTTTGACAAAAGTACAAATTATAATGTAAATGATTGACCTGTTTATCAAACAGATTTTTCGTTAGATTTACCTTTATATCAGCTAAATTCTAAGCCTATTTATTACAGTTTTTTACATTATAAACTGGTCAAGGTCAAACTTCGGATAACTTTAATTCTCAGTTACATACTGTACGGGAAAAATATGTTTAAAATTCGTGCAGAGAAACAATATCTTGAAATTCCATGGAGACAGTGAATTATGACTTCCCATTGGGTTTAGAAAGTATTAATGTTTTAGTTAAAGATAAATGATATAATTATATGTAAAATTGAATATATGTTCCAAATAATTTTAAGTTTTTCAAATAGTACTTTTTTTAGAAAACTCGATTTTCAGAATATGCGATTTTATATTACAAAAAATTGCAATTACAAATGACCAATAATTTCTGTTATTTTATTTTAAGCATTATGATTTTGAAAGAGCAATTATTTGCAAAGATAATAATGCTTAACATGATTCTAAAAGCAGGTTAAAATCTCTGCTTGTTTTGCGAATAATGACGTGATCCAAACTTTTACTATAAAATGAAAGTTTGACAAAATTGGTGCTAACATTGAATATGGTTTAATAAAAGAGGAAAGAATAGCAGAAAATATTTCTGATTTATTAATGTTTTAATACCACTCCATTATATCTATCACTTTAAATGTGATAGTTAAACTATTAAATCAAATTTTACGTGTATTGTTATATGTACTTAATTCTATGCTCTTAAATTTAGCTATATATGTATATACAGATATATAAACCAGAAACAATGCAACAAAATTGAAATTCAAAATTATGCCTCCGTTATCATTCCTTGTTGTCATCCTTAAGTCATAATAGTTGGATAATGTCTGTGCTTATAGCACCAAATGCGTTGAGGATATTCCAACTATGAGGCAAAATCCCAACACCGATGTAAAACTCGCCAGCAACTAAGGAGAATCAGTTAAGGGTTAAGAGTTCAGTGCTTGAACCCACAACGTCTCAACTCCAACTGCCTTTCATTGTCTGCAGCCAGTTGTGAGGAGACAGCTATCCTTGATATTTAGGAACAGTTTTAACGTAGAATTAAACCAACCCCCCAAAAATCTATAAAGTAAAACTCCCAACCTCCACCCTTTTATGTGATAGTAT
>NW_013665846.1:483065-492357 GCF_000517525.1 Limulus polyphemus | reverse complement strand
TGGGGGGGGGGTTGGGGGTTTTACTTTTTATAATTTTTTTTTGGGGGGGGGGTTGGACAGCGAAAAACAGTTGGAGTTGAGACATTATGGGTTCAAGCTCTCAACTCCTAATCCTTAACATACATTGTATTTTCCTTAGTTGCTGGTGAGTTTTAGATCAGCGTTTGGATTTTGCCTGATAGATGGAATGTCCCCGACAGATTAGGGTGCTATGACCACAGGCATTATCCATTATGACTTAAGGATGACAACAAGGAATGATAACAGAGGTATACTTTTGAATTTCAATTTTATTTCATTGTTTCTGGTTTGTATTAAGTGCGTTATTTTTTATAGTGCCGAATTTAATCGCCTATGACAAATTAATCTTTTACATAGCATTAGGTATATTGATATATAAATATATATATACAAATTATATATCGTCATATAAGATGTTTATATGACTACATGTTTAACTGCTACAAACTCTAGAAGTACGTATGACCATTTTGATTTATTCTTACTGTTTAATAATTTAACATTTTAAAATATAAGTCACGAAGTTTATAACTAAAAAGAAATATTTTAAACATACAATACAACAACATAATCTATTTATATTTTCAACAATGTCTAGCATTCTACTAATATTTTTAAAGAAACACACACAAAAAAATTGAATAACATAAATTCCAAGGGAACTTGTATGAAATTAAGTTATAAAACTTTAAATGGTGATAGGAATATTTTATTTCTACATCCTAAGAGAAACGTCTTGAGTTCGTTCCAAAGTACTTATGTAAGTTTAAAACATCTGAAATGGTACGAACAATAAAAGACTCAGGCCAGTTGCATTTGTTATGTGCCTATGGTTATACTTTGAAATCTGCTTGGAACGGTAACACTAGACTTGTAAACAGAGAAAACAGAAAAATGTTATGTTGAAAGTAAATTTCAATAGGGCTTCACCGGTGAATTCAATTTACATATATCAACAGTTCGATCAGGAAATTTAAATTATCATACGTGACTGAATGGTGTTAATAATATGTGAACTCTGAATCGTTGAGTTATTTTTCTTTTACAATATGACAAAAACATTGTATCAAATAACACGTAGCACATATTATGCGTTCTTTAAGAATCGAATCATGATTTTCAAAAATAGTAACATATGTCAAAAGAACTGGTTAATTTATAGTAGCGTGTGTGTTCAATAAAATAAATCTGTTTGGGAGTGGAGAACTAGAAACAATGCCCTGTTTTTAATATATGTGAAATGATTTATGTATTTGCTATAACATCGTTATTTGTGATTTGCATAATATTTACCAATGCATTTACCGAGCTCACTAAACTTGGTGTAGAAGAAAATGAAAATTCACTTAATATTTGATATAAAAATTGTAACTAACTGTTATTTAGTAAAATGAAATTGTATCAGTCGTCACTTCGAAATTTGGTACATTATGAATTCGTATTTACACTTTCATACCGTAAATGTACTGGTGGCTTACTGAAGAGCAAATTTAACGATCGTGAACCCTAGATTTTACATGGAGTTTGTATTCGCTTGACGTTTCGGCTTTACGCCTTCATCAAGAGTTTAAATTTCTCTAACAAACTCTCTATCACTCACACTAAAAACCATGTTAAGGAGTTTTAATTTAATTGGTGAATTCTTTATCACTACAATTAAGAACGTAGTACGTGTAGTATATGTCATTCATTTGTTGCGTTATCGGCTTTCATCTTTGTCCAAAGAACTGCATATTAACATATATGAAATTATACAACCATCATTTCGTGTATGTTTTCTACCTGTAGGCATGACCCATTTTATTTTAATAAAATAAACTTTAGCCTAATATTTTTGTAGACATAACTCGACATCTCTTTCCTTAGTAACATTTATAGAGCATGACTCCTTCATTTTACTTTAAAAATCGTTCAGCAACTCTCTTAACAGAGGTTGAAATCAAAATATCATTTAATTCAAACATACCTAAGATATATGGTAATTTAAAATCAACAAAGTTTCGTAGTTATTCATGCAAGACACATTTATAATATTAGTGTTTTGCAACGCACGCTCTTAATAAGGTTCCGACAGGTGTTTAATACAATTTTACTAAATTTTTTTCAAAAACTCTACCGCTACTTAAGATAACGCTAAACTGCAATTCTGCAACGCATGCTCTGAATAACGTTCCCACGGGTATTTGGTGAAATTTTACTTACTTGAAAAGCTCGGCCACTTGGTGGTAACTGAAATCCTTTGATCTAACGTTTGCATTAGTCCCTCCAGTTCTCCCCAGTATTTGCGATGGTAAGGTTACTTTTAAGCCAGGTACAAGTCGTATGTAATTTGTGTAATATTATTCTGTTAGAGCAATAAATTGGCCTTCTTAAAATGACATGTGAAAAGTTCTAACTTAAAATCGTTATATATTCTTGTACATTTAGATTTGTATAAACCTAGTTGATAGAGACTTGATGCTCGATGAACACCACATCGTATCACACTCACCACAATACTTCACATTAAAATAAACGTAGTTGAACTGTTTACCTGCTTGTCTACGTACGCATATTCGACTATGGCTTCAAAATGAAGCAGCTCTCACCACTTCAAACAAAGTACAATCAATTGGGTAATATACAGTTAGGGTACCTTAACCTTTCCAAAGTACCTGCATTCATATAGAACATGCTGTATGACTTCACTGATGTGGGTGTCATGTAACTACAGGGGTTTCAGTAAAACCACTGTGAATTTTTATTTATGTTAGATATTTATTTTGTTTTTCACAAAAGGTAAAATTGAAAAGAGAACCTGTGATGTGGCCTGTCCTTTGGAAAAAAGAAAAGAAATCTGTAACATATATATACACATAAACAATAAACAGTTGATCCGCTGTATGATATCGAATGATGAATTTGGTGCAATGTCATAAAATTTATTCACACACCAAAATTAATTTAGTTTACTTTATGGTGATTTAACAAGACTCAAAAACTCCATAAATATTATATACACATCACCATTATAAGAGACCTGACTGTATTTCTCTGGTTTGCTGAACCAAGCTATGTTTTCATGATATTGAGAAAGTGAATGGTTTTTTACACTTTGACAACGTATTTTAAATGTTGTACTATCAAATTCATGATACCTTTTGAATGGTATCATGTAAAAACAGACACACATAACTATACGTTGTAACTATTTCACGTATGGACCTTTAACACTAGCAGAAGCCCACATTATTTTCTCTCTCTCAAATTATTGTAATTCACGGTATCGTGGAATCAGGTTCATATAACTAATTTGCCTATCTAATGTAAACTCATTATTATATTTAGAGAAATGGGGGAAAACTCCTTTGCAGAGCATCTGGGGTGAGCCATATCACATATGAAATGGGTGATCAAATACCTTGGGCTGGGCAGCAGACATATCCAAACGATTTCCTTGTTGTTCCGAGTAAAATCTTTTGTTTAAAAAGATATATATATATATATTGACTTTAGTTCGCAATGTTCTGCTAACATATCTTGAATTTATAATGAAATTCACTAGCATGAAACCAATTGAAATTAACGGAGCCTTTATGTCATTGAATAATTCATCACAGGTTTTTAAAATATCGTACATAATCTTACCAAGTGGAAACCTATACAGTCGGTGGATATTTTCATAATATCTTAAGAAGTGCAATCTAATAAGATTAAAGATTTCTTTTGGAAAAGAAACACAAAAACGAACAAGCATGTCTTAGACAAAAGCGCAAGGATAAAAGATACGAACAACAGGAGGGGACTTAAACATACACATACACACGCACAAAGATCAGTTTTACATAAACAGTTTTAACAATGTACAAATAAGCATAAAGTAAATCAAATAACAAGAAACGAAATTATTGTAACTCAAACCTTACCTATCATTTTAAAACTTTTTGGTGCATAAAATATTCATAAATGCATACGGAAAACTCATTACAGTGTTATTTCGTCTATAAGTTACATAAGACAAGATGTATTTTGATATTATGGAGAACAAAGTAAATGAAAATGTTAATCTAATTATGGGTTTCGAATTTTAGGCATATGAATTGATTGCAAGACATTTGATCGCTTTTGCAGAACTGAAGAAATATGATCGTTTCTCGTTAGGTTATCTCGGGGTTATAGATTCATTTTGATTAATACAAACGGAAGACGTTTTATTAATTATTTTTAGGCATGCTCTGTTACCGCTGTATTGTAGTTTTTAATTATATTTCAAATTGACGATAGATTTTAAGTTCGTATGGGGTTACCTTTTATTTTAGCCATTTAAACTTGGAAACTTTACGAATTAGTTAAAACAAATTGTAAACTACAATTTTATCCAGCTAATGAGAAGTCCACAATATGCAAGTTGTATTTGTGTAAATGTGACCTGCACAATTTTATTTTCTAATTTACATCACATATAGTAGACAATGTAAAATAAGATTAATTAGCCAATTTAACGTAAAGTTTATCACAACATTAAAAGCTGGGAAACACTTTCGTACCCACAGACAGAGAAATCGGTAGGGAGAAAATATATTACTGTAAAAAAACTATACCAATGTAAATTTATTAAGTACTAGTTTATAAATGCATAAAAGTAAAAAAAAAAAGTTTTAAAAGTCAGAGAATGCTCATTTTCGCTACATGCGAACAGTTGTGTGACTCAGAAAAAAAAATACTTTTTTTCATCAAAGTTGGGAAAAAACTTCCTTACTCTCTTCAGTTAGCGGTACAAAGTAATGGTAAATCAAATAGTGATGAAAACGTCGTCTCGATGAATTGAATTATATATAAAAAATGAGTATGTTTTCGGTCGAAGAAGCAACTTTTTTTCAGTCCATTGATTTTAATGCGCCAGAAAACTACCCATAGATAAAGTAGATCTTACTCAATCAGAAGCAAAGCTTCTATTAAATTCTTCTTGTTTTTACCCATTAAAGTTAGCTAGAAACTCGTCGCAGATGTGTCTTTCTGGCTAACAACTCGTGCGTCCACTATAACTGTTTTCTATTTAATGTAACATGTTTGTATGGTGCATATAGAAAGAAACAACAACAACATGTCGCAAAACAGGAGACAGTTAAGCTGCACCTGTTCCTAGACAACCAGTTAAAAGACAATGAACGCTCAGGTTCCAAACATTTTAATGTCATTAGAATAAGTGATAGTTATATACATCTTTGAACATAACGATGTTTGCTGAAATGGTTCTGGAATAGTCCTGGATCATGAATGTTTAAAGATAGAACTGCATTTTCTTTATAAGTTTCAGAATAAAGCAAAGTGCATTTAATTATAAACATATTAAACATGCAAGTTTGCTATAACAGCTTTAACTTAACTTGATTTATGTTCTTCTTCTATTAATTTGAATTTTGTTATAAATAATTAGTTTTACTAAAGGAGAATGAACTTTTGATAGTGTCAAAATAATAAGACTTATATTTTGACCTTATGCAAATATAACCTAAAGAGCGTGTGTTAGCAAGTTAATATAAAGTAAACAATTGTCTACGTAGGAGTGATCTCACTAGAATTGAAATGGTCAGTTGGATGTATTTTCAGAGTAAATTTTTGTTAGATGCTTATGTCTTAAAGGAACTTTAGTAAATGATATTTATATATATATACATATAGCAACATTGCTGCAAATCCACTTGAACTCAAAACACAGTTTTAAGAAAGTCTGAAGATTGATGTAAACTAGAAAACCAATAAAATATTCTTTAATAACTTTTAGTAAAACGTTTATTCTTGCATAAACATTACAAAGGTTACAAGAAAGAGAACATTCTCAAGATTCATAGCTTTCTTTCAAAAATACACATGAGCACAATAAAAGTTCAACTAAATTAGTGTAATAACCTATTAAAACACGGGTTATTAAGCTCATAAAAGTTTTCTTATAGTACAATGTACTATGATCATATTTCACGAAGACACATTTGGGTGGTGTTGCCTTGTATAGCATTTGAATATAAATGACATATTGAATTCCTTGGAAATATTGAAACATTTTATGACATATTAATGCCATATATGCATCTACATATTATTTCTTGCATCATTTTGTCAACAATGACTAAACGTATATAAATATTATTCAAGATAAATCCACACGACTTACGCTGAACTAAATAATATATTTCAGCGTTAGTCTATAAACCATACACAATGCTGATTATAACAATTTGTATGAGCACATGTGTACTGGCACTAGTAACGGAGTGTAAAAATACGAATCAATATCCCTTATAATTTTCACGAAAACATACCTGGAAAAGTTTCTTTGCCTCATTAAAATGGTAGGCGGATTAAATTCTAATTTACCATGGAAAGATAGCATGCTACACCTTTTGTTTTAGTTAACTTAATGTTTTATGTATTAAGTAATAAAATCAGATACAGTTCTAGAAAAAGATGAACAACTAGAAATGACTATTCGGAGTATATTCAAGACTTCAAATGACGAACAAGACTATATTTTTGTTCAATGCTCTTAAAATATTGGTGTCACCGCAGAAAATCTTGAAATCCAAATTAATTGGGAAACAGTTCTGATCGTTGAAAATAGACAAATAGTGATAGATGTAAAAAATATATTTATTAAACTTGGGTTTAGATGTGTAAGTGACACAAGATCTATCTCACATAACTTTTATTATGATGAGGAAAAGCAAACTGGTAAACAAATATTTTGGAAATGTAGTTAGAGGTACCAAATTTCCTGAAATTTTTATACTGCCATCAACTGGCTTTCATATTATTCACTTGGAAATAGAAACATAAAATTTAGAGTAATAAATTAACAAACAACGACTTCTAAGCATAATTATATTTATGTAGGTTTCTACAATAAATATCATTATACTTACAAATCATAGTATATTAATTTACTACTGTATTAGCATAATGTGCTTCTATACATAAGTGTTAAATTTTGAGCTAGTTTTTCCACCAAGTGTCTTCGAGTTTTAGTTCAACTTAAATTTAACTAAACAATTTTTCGTTTTTAATTTTAAAGAATGAAATCTCATAATTCAACATTCATCTTTAAAATTTTACTTGTCTTCGCTTTTTGGTAGTGTTAAAAGTATGTTCTCATTCTTTTCATAATGAAATTACTAAAAAAAAAAACCGTAGTTTGTAAAAAATTGTGCACGAAAATAATTTTTACAAAAAATATGATATTATGTATCAATCTGATCAAAGAGTTGAATATTAATTGTGGTATAAATTTTCATTAGATTACAATGAAACAAAAATAATTTTACTGACCTGTCCATTGCCAAATTCGGGTAACTTTGTTAGTCTAAAATACTTGGCGGAGGTAGTATGATGTATACAAAATGTCTAAAAATCTTTAAATTGGACTACAAAATTTGAAAAATGTCTACATTACTGTTTTAATGCTACATATAATGATCCGATCTAATCTAAATATTTTTTTTTATCACGAAAACACTTAAACTGGTAACATGTAAAATGTTACTTGTGTAACGAAATATATTTACATTTAATCATATTAGTGACTATGTACTGGTATAGTTTAATTTTAATAATCTAAATAATTGAGCTAAATATTTGCCTATACAATTCTTAGTAGTTGCACATAGCAGAGTAAAGAGATGTTATTGCCAAATGTGACTGAAATGTACACCCAGCCTATTAAAAATTATGTGACTAAAACATTAGATCGATTATTCACTTGAAGATGTAAGAATTAACAATTTAGTTTTTACACTGCTGTAATCAAATTTAATAATTATGGTGCTGCAACGTAGCGTAAAGGCAAGTGCATTAAACCTTTTTAACTTTACAGTATTATTAGTTGTCAATTATTGTTACAATATTTACTAAACAATGTTATGATCCCTGGCAATGATTTTAAAGAGCCTAATTTCTGTTAATTTGTGATCAATTGTAATCTAACTAAATGAATTTATAGACTTATCTTGACTTAACTTTAAGTTTTTGTTTTTCAAATTTGAAATAAAGAATATTTAGTTCTTTAAATAAATTTGTATTTTTCGTTTATTTGGAAAATTCGTGACTGTAAATATTTTTTTATTTTATGTTAGAAAATACCGCCTCTGATAATACATATATATTTCATTTTTTAAGCTTTCTAGAGCAATTACCTTCTTTTATCGGTCTAGCTATATTTACTTCTGGCTATTTTGTGATTGATTACAATGGTAGTAAAGAATCCTCACAGAAAAAACACAGAAAAAATGCCGGGGTGTATTATAATCTATACTGTACAATGTAAACTTCACTTTTAATACTCTATAATGATGTGAAATAAATGTAAAATACGTGTAAAAGTTTTGTAATTGAATTCTAATTGAACTTTCTTCTTGGGGTTGACAGCAGGTATTCTACTAAGAACTTACTGCCAGGTATTTCTTTACTTCACCAATTAAGCTATGTTTGCAGAACTTATATATATATATATATATATAAAATGATGATGATGCAACTTATTTCTCAGATCGAAATATCGAACAATCTTATGTAACGTCTACAATCTCTTGGTTCTCAAGATGCTTAACATGAGGAATGTATCAGTATTCAAGATGAACGTCCTAACCTTCATCCTTACTAAAGCTTAACCCAACGTGACTGGACTGAAAAAGTAATTTTGGTAACGAAACAATGCTGAGGATATATTACGTTACTAGAAAGTAAGAAAAAAAGCTGAAAGCAAACATTTATCTATTTGTCTGTCTTTATCTATCTAGACATCTAGTATTTTTTCTATTAATCTAACCACTGATCATGATGTTTGCCAGATTATCGATTCATCTACTCAAACAGATGAAGTTGTTTTCTCCTTTTTTCCGTAATGTCAGAAGATGCGTCAATAAACGTTTTTAATCAACCAGGAGTTAACGTATATAAAATCATAATACAGTGAAATGATTCGTAATGGTGACTGTGACGGATTTATTATTCCATATTTATTTACTGTTAAATATGTATTGCGAAACTCCCACCTATTCTCTAAAGTTGTGGAAGATTCTCGAGTGTAAGAATCAACAATATATGTGTGTGTACGTAAACGTTTAATGTAGCGTTGTATTGTTACGTGACCTGAATTTTCGAGAATCTCTCCACACGCCTATAAATATAAACAACGCGACGCGCCTAACAACAGTATCCATTATTGGTTTGCTGTAATTGATGTGCTATAAACTTCGTAAGCTATAACTGTGATTAATGCTTATTAATCGGGAAACTATAG
>NW_013665846.1:454341-483055 GCF_000517525.1 Limulus polyphemus | reverse complement strand
AATGCTTATTAATCGGGAAACTATAGATATTTGACCAGGAACGTTTATAAATTTCGAACATTACAAACCATTTAACTTTAGTGGAGTCATATCAGACATTAGTACTTTTACGAAAACATTACCTAACGTCATCGGTGGAAATTTTACCTGTAGTCGGCGTGTGATCAGAGAGAACTACAGGGTTAGCTAGCTCCCTGTTAAGTGAATTATACCTACGTAAATTCGAAATTAATTCGCTCATCGTGAACCCTCGATAAAATATCAAAGAAGTTCCAGACTGGAAAGAAGAATTTATATTGCTTGTGAGTTTGTGAAACTTTTGTATATAAATCATTGTTTGTAATAACTATTTGTAATAACTGTCATTGTAAAGTGTATTGTTGTTTGTATATCGAAACATATTTGTATTAAAAAAGAAAAATGTGTGTATCAATCTTGTTGGTAAATATAAATTAGAGATATATCGGCATGGATTTAACTACTAAATTTAAATTATCATTTAGTTCGGTTTCAGGCCATTCGAAATTATAATACGTAACATGATTGTTAGTATAAAACAAAACTTGAGAAACGCAATATTTACCAACTATCATCATGATTAAACAGGTAATGGCTAAGTGGCGTTCTCATTAAGCTGTAAGTACTCACAACCATTGTGTTGCTGTGACATCACCCTTTAAATTTACAGACAGTTGTGACTGCACTCATTAAAACTGCCTCTGCAGGGGTATTCAACAGTAATTGGCGTTAGATAGATAGTTATAAGGTGATGTTTCAACAGCTGTCTCTGTCATTATATTAGAATTTCCAGCTTGAGAATATTATATTATATTGATTAATTTCCCAGTAAAACTGCTAATATTTGTTTGGCAGGCACGCTTAAGGCTCATGTGGTCTAGTATTTCACAAATTATGTGTTAATACAAATTTCATTGTTCTTTATTTTTAATTATACAAACCGAATACTTTACCATTAGTACAAATAATATTGTACACAATTTGGTAGCTGTATAGGATCTTGTTGTATTAGGATGTGCCTACATCTATGTTAGCTTAATTAGAATAATTTTACACTCTTATGAACTTTTCAGAGTTCGTGTGAATAGATAACACACACAAAAAAACTTTATGATCCCAAAACACCTTATTCACTTAAACGTTGTCGCTAACTTTACGACAATTAAAATTATCCCTCACTCTTATTCTAGGAAAATACATATTATATGTTATTCAGCTAAAGAATATTCTTCAATCTTCATAATTTTAAAGAAATATGCAATTATGCAGACTCCCTTCTTGATATAAATTTTAAATGTCTAAACATCAAAATTTATTTTTAAACCTCTCAGAACTGCTAGAACTTTTTAATAAAAGATTTCACTTTCTACTTACGAAGCGATTTCCATTGCAAAGAAGGTAGTAAGAAAATGTTAAAATTCCTTTTTTTTCGCGCTTAACCAGCAAGTGTACATCTTACTCATATACTGAATATAAATTTTCATCATTTCTAGATTTTCTATTATGCGTGAAGATATGTTGCATATCTAATATTTTAAATATAACTTCCATTTTTCTGAAAATAAAGCTCGCAAAGGTATAAATAATATGTATGTGCGCTACAATTATTAAAATATTGGCAGCAATCAAATGTAAGTTAATACTCACACGTCCGGTACATGTAAATCACAATAAAATTTTAGGACGACAGCAAAATCTAAAAAAGAAAGCTGGGTGTAGCCTAATGGTTAACGTTCACTTATTATATATCTGAAAGTTCATGGTTAGCGGCCCGCTGCCTAAAATAATTAGTTCCGCACTGTATATTTGTACTTATGCCGCTATCCCTAATTTTGAACTACTGACTGGAGGGAAGGCAGCCATTCAACATCACCCTACCACTCCAATCCACGCTAAGGAATTGACTGACAGTCTTATAACGCACTTAAAATGGGAAAGTAATTTGTGGATTTACAAAGATATTGTCGCGACCTGCCAGCTAAGAAATCAAGTGTTTTGCAAGACCAATCCGCGCCCCACGTTTCGCACTTTGAGGCTGTGGGGCGCTATAAGAGGAACGGTAAACTCTTAGAATTCGGTCCAACAAGAGTAGCTCAAAAGTTAGTGGTGAGTGCTGTTGATTGGTAGCCTTCTATTTAGACTATCAGTTCAAAATTAGGAACAATCACGCGCAGATAGCCTTTTGTATATTTTGCACGATAATTCGGAAATAAACAACACTAACATGCAAAGTCAATTATTAACGATAGGTACTGGACTCAAAGCCTGAAGAACTTAATTGTTTTATAAGAAGAGTAAACTGAACTCGTCCTAATTCCATAAGCATTAATACCTACCAATGACGATGGTCTTATTTCAATATCTCAGAAGTAAAACATTTAATCGAGCATTTCCTCAACTTGTGGTTAAAGATTATTAAGTACCTTCAGTAGTTTGAATAACATATTTGAAATCAAGTACCCAGTGTTAAACTACAGATATTCTTTGACTCATTCAACTTATATTGGAAAACTATATACTAATCTGACTACCTTTTCCCATTGCCTATTTAAAAACGTATGCTATAATTTTCGATCTTATTTCATGGCCATGCAGAATGATAGCTACGATTAACCAGCCTAAATTTTGTTCAATAGCGGTTCCTTTGTTCAGTATGTACATGACGACGCAAATCTCTCAGAACCGTGATCAAGATGCACATTCTTTAGTTTGGACCCGGGTTTTCTGTAGAAATTCTCCTGCTGATATTCAATGAGAAAATCTAATAAACCGATTTTGCCTCAATGGAATTATTTCTTCAGTGCTGTGAACAAATAATGAAAAGAAAGCATACAGATAGTTAAAAGAAATGAATATAAGTAGATTACATGCTTTATAGTCATGTTTTACATGCAAGAACGTCACAAGTAAAATCAGGGCGACTAAGATGGAGTTCGGTGCAATATAGCAACAAAAATCTGTAATCGTAGTTTGAGTTGTATTTTTATTAACTCTGTATGAAGAGACAAGAAAAGAAACCAAAACAAGATGTGTATGGTGTCACTACAATCAAACTTTGTTATAAAATCAGAATATTTTGATCAAGAATGCTCTGTATTCTTAAAACATGGTTTTAAAAGGTTAGATTTGCTAATAATGAAACGAGCTTCTTAGACTTTATAATGATGTCTCTAAGAAAAATACATTTAACTGTACCAAATTTCATTATTAACTGGTCAGTTAAGTATATATGTATAACATTGTAGGTATAGATATATGAGGTATCAGTATACACTACAAATCACGTTAAAACAAGAGTTAAAAAATACCGTTGTCTGGATTTTGTGTTTTCGTGACTTACGTTAAAAAGAAAAGAACGAAAACCTTCGGATGGTCAGGACTTAAAATTCACATTCTGAAAGGAGCCTTATTTTTATCATTAAATATTTTATACGTGCGTTAAGAAGCTGGGCCTTGCTTGAAAATATTTTATAAGTAGAACGATTAATGTATTTTTCTTTTTGGGTGTGTGTCGTAAATTTTTAGTAACTTAATAACTATTTCTCATTAAAACAAGTGTCACACCTGTAAAAAAATATTCTGAGAAGAATGACGAAGTTGGGTAAATCTTCTTGCCAGAAGTATCTTTGATGTTACGGCTATAATTATATGCAGTAAACATTTCAAGGGTTGTTAATGCTTACATTGGTTTCAAGTACGATGCAGAATTTTTGAACTCATTTTGATGATAGAGATATACAGTTTAACATAAAATAAGACAAATTTGGGTGTCCATGGGAATTTTTATATATTCTTACAACTTTTGAAATCATGATCAATAGTTCTGAACTTTGAGTTTCTTATTTTACTTCTACTTATTTGCCAAAGATTACATCAAATTTCACATACTTCAAATTAGTCATGACAAAATAAGAAACAAGAACACAAATGTCACTTCTACTAACCTTATGAAATCAGATAAGTAACCAACGATTTTAATTTAATAGTGACTCTTGTACTTTACAAAGAAAAAACTTTTAATAATAGGATATGGTAAGCTAGTAAATACCGCGTTATCGCAAGTTTTAAAAGACAACAGGGCTTCCTCCGGTTCTAATTGCAGTGATAAATTTTAGAAGTATACTATATTGAATATTATATTATTAATACTAATAACAACGCGTAAAATATTATTTTAATTAACATTTAAGAGATTCTCAAAAATTATTAAAGAGAATTTCTGAATCGTTATATCATTATATACATTTTTTAATTGCTGAAGGTAGTGCTTGTAATATACCATTTAATAAGACATGTTAATCTTTTCATTTATAACAAACGTTTCTCGAGTTAAATTAGTATGTATTTCGTTTACTATAATAAACGAAGAAGTTTTAAACAACCAGATACACGAAATAATTAAGCACAGGACTTTTCGGGGCGTGAATGGGGCCAGTGTTATGGCATGTAAAATACAATTTTGTTTATGGAATATATTAATGATTATTGGCGTGTGTTTTGAACATTTTTCAGAATTTAGAACAATCTTACAGTAACTATAGATATTATAAAGATTGTCATAACATAAAGTACTGTTTTAATAGCTAACAAATATCAGTACTATTACTATGCTATGTATTATGTATTTTATAATTATAGTTTTTTTTATATTTGGTACTATTAATAATTACATATCAATCGTAGCGTCTGTCTCAGAAAATAACAAATAAAATCTAGTTACATAATTTACAAAAAAATAAATGACTAGATTATCGTATTTATGTATTTATTATCGTATTAATGTGACGGTCAATCCCACTATTCGTTGGTAAAAGAGTAGCCCAAGAGTTGGCGGTGGGTGGTGATGACTAGCTGCCTTCCCTCTAGTCTTACACTGCTAAATTAGGGACGGCTAGCGCAGATAGCCCTCGTGTAGCTTTGCACGAAATTAAAAACAAACAAACAAACAAACCCTTACAGCTGAGTTAACAGCCTTAGCAAACAAGCCAGCCCGTACTCTATTTAAATGTAAACCATCCATTGCAAAAAGCTCCCTTCTCCCACTGAACTGATCCTACAAATCCAACCAGCCAATCTACTCATCTTTACACACTAACCTAAGCCTAACATTTAGCCCTAATGACCTACTTATAACTTCATCCCCACAGTTAATTCTGGGTAGTACCCCTGACAAAATTAAGTTATGGACGTTTTCTTTAAGTGCCTTTAGCAATCCCTTATACTTATTAATTAACTCCTCTGACCCACCTTTCCCTACATCATTAGTCCCTACAGGCACTACAAAAACTGCATCTCTGCTAGCCCCTTTGTTATATCTTTTGCTCTGTCAGTTATATCCTCCACCTGTGCCCCTTGATAGCATAATCTGATTCTTTTCTCCCTATTTACCCCACAGAATATTCCATCCACATGCCTTATCAAGGAATAACCTATAACTATAACCTCCTTATCATCCGCATCCTTCTCTGACCCTTTTGTTTTCCTTCCCTCCAATAGTTCCCCATCTGCAGAAGCCAAGGGCTGAAATTTGTTGCTCAACAAAATAGGCTCATTATAATTAAATTCACCACTTTTAGCCCTAACAGTACTCTTTCTAACTTCCTTAAAGTCATTGTTATCCTGCTGCCATTTCCCACAATCTACACTTCTCTTTATCTATTGCAACTACTTTAATCATGATTGCCTTTAACTTTTCCTCCACCATACAAATTCTACATAAAAATTGCACATCTTCATTATAAGCCGAACATTCCATAATCTTCTCTAACAACGTTTTGTGCCCAATGAGAACCCATTAACTCTGACAGTGTAACTTAAGAGGAGCGTGTCATTCGAGATAAATTATTATGACACATGCTATGTTAAAATGTAGAATCAGAAGCAAGACGTTACAAAGACTACAACCAAAAGTATATGAAGTTATAAAATAATCAATATGAAATTAAATTAATACCTGAATCGTACAATATATATAGCTACGATATTGGTTATTTAAATAAAATATAACAATGTTAAATGTAATGCGAAACAAAGAATATCTTAAACATACATTGAGGTGTAGCTAACACAACTACCACCGCTTCAACTAACTTCTGTCACTTAACAAAACGTATAGAGTAGACAATAGGAAGTAATAAATAACGTTAAATATTCTGCAAAAGCCGAAATGTAAACGTGATAATTCTCGAGAAAGTTCAATACTAATAATAATAAGACGTAGAAAAGAAAATTACAGCAATTTTAAATATATAAAATAAAGTATTGAGCAAAAACTAATGTAACTTAACTAATGATGTAATGTCATACCGTATACGGAACAGTTATGTAGCTAGTATTAACAGCACATAATTAGAGCTCAAACTAACGGGAGGTAAAACTAATAGTAATCAATACACTAAAATGGTTCACTTCTATAAAAAATTTACAAAAGAATTAAAGTGTAGACGTGAAAGTATTGAAAAGTAACGATATTCTGTAAAACTTCTAAACCCATAATCAGACTAATTAATAATATATGAAGCAGACTTTTCACAACTCGACAAAGGGCATCATTTGAAGTAAATTAATTCAAGTTAAGAGCGCAATCACTAGACGTACATGAAACGAGAAGACGCGTTTTCTCTGTTGATTTGCAACGGTTTGCTTAAGCAAACAATCATCCTGCTTAATAATATTTGCCCACTAAAATTTTAAGTGCCTTTATAGGAGGTGGTTAGCGTTATTTTCTTTTACTAAAAATGGTATCAGTCAAAATGTATCGGTATGCGAAATCCCAATTCGGATTTTTAATGTTTAGGTAAAAAGTATACAATAATCATATTTTGTTTATATTTCCCGAACTAATGTGTGTTATATGGTGCACATAGATCGTTTTTATATTCACAAAAAATAATTCAGTTACTAGCTATGAAAATGTAAAAAATTATTAAACTTTATTTGATAATATATATATGTTTGATTTCACATATATGTTTGGCTCAATAGTTCGAGTGAGTCTGTTGAACTACATCAATATCCAAATGCTCATTTATCTTGCTCAAGCAAAGTTGTCGTGTTTATCTACATATCTATTTACATCAATGTTCTCGTACTTATCAATCTATTTGGATGTATTTCTACTTGTCTTTCTGCATAAATGTGGTTGTGCTTGCTTATGTATGCGAAACAATGTGTTCATGCTAGTCCATGTATCTAAACAAATATGTTCGATCCGATGTTTTTAATCTCCCCCCCCCTCTCGTGGCCTAGTGGCAAGAATGAGGGCTTATGACGCCAAAAACGAGTTTTGATATCTTCTGTGGTCAGAGCACAGATGGCTCTTTGTGTAGCTTTGTGCTTAACAACAACAAAAACAACCGTTTCTTCATCTATCATCAAGAATCGCGATCATGCTTATTTTTCTATTTCTATGCGTGTTATTATGTTCAGTTACCTTAACAATCATACATGCTTCGCTGAATAGCTCTTCCGTGACATATGTTGCTGTCAAATATTACATATTTTTCGAGGAGCTTTAAGTTTTAGTTATATTTTTTAATAATTACATGGAAGCGAAGTAATATGTCAGCTGTGTGAATGAGATAATTAACAGTTGGCATAATTAATCTCTTCTTTTCGACTAAATAATTAATCTACTGAAATAATGTGAATACAGTTTTGATAATGTATTGATTACTTTTCATTGTTTGCTTACCATGTGTATTAAGATCTAACTTAGATTTATTGAGTTGATCTAACGTTGTTTTTGAGATTACGGCAAACTGTAAGACTGTAAGTGATAAAAATTACCTGCATTTAAGTATGATTTCCCTCAATTTTGCGAGACGTTATCACAGCATTTAAAATATAATGTATATCATCCTCTTCGTAATTTAACGAAAGATTATTCTGAGCATTGAAACTTACATTAAATTCAATGAAACTAAAAACACATACACACGATAAATTTCACTTCCAACATTAACATTATATTTCCTCAAAGCAAATGGTCTGAATATATGAAAGAGACCAAACAGAAAGCATTTTAAACGTTCTTGAAGTTAAGCAGGGAATATTGATGTGCCTGTATATATATAGTTTATTATGATTTCCCATTAACGATGAATCGCAGAAAGCCTGATCGAGAGATACAGACAATGATATATTCCCATGCATACAGTGAGAATGTAGACTTGATTTGAAGCTTTAATTTTTACTCGGTTATCAGTCACGATTCCCGAAGCGTTATCAATCAAAAGGTTTTACATAAAAATGTTGCTTTTGTACGATATGGAAAAGCCAAACGATATTTCAGACTTGCTGACAGATATTCGATATTTTGCCGGCCTTCTTCATTTCTTCTGCGGCCACCGAGACTTTACGCATACGAGCTGTTCACGCTATCGCTTTCTGCTTTTCTTTGTCAAATTTATAAAGGATTTCGTTATGGATCAGCTGTTCAGTAAGACAGGCATGAAGCTTGACTCTAATGACCATCTGTAACAAGAAGTTTATGAAGGAACTTATTTTAGACCAGGTATAATTTTCCTAGGGAAAAATGCGGGTTTTATGTGAAGAGAATACAAAGAAAGGTTTCTATGTTAATTTTATTCTCAGTGAGAAGACTTTAAGTAAGTACAAGTGTTGAATGATTATCATTCTACAACGGTGAAAATCAACTTACGTAACGATAAACCTATTTTGCGATCTGTTTTATCCTATTCATTTATAATTTATCTATTTATCTGTCTATTTATTTATCCATTGCTTATCTTTCTATTTTCTGCATCCTTTCATTCAATTTCTATCTGCCTATCTATATGCTAATACAAATGTTTTATGCAGTTGTATAATATTTCGAATAAAAGAATCACATTATGCGTAGGACTTACAAAAAAAAGTTGCCACGTGCGACTTGTTTTAAAACCTAGAATTGCTGGCTTCCTGTCATTTTCCTCAACCCAGTAGTTTCCGTATGGTTTCTAACAGGAATATCGATTGGTTTCGAACATAACCTTAAGTATACGTTACGTTAAACATGCACCACAAGCACCTACCATAATTTTTTTTGTTTCTTGCGAAAAAAAAAAAAGAAGACACAACTGATATGACTTTTGTATTTAAAAAACGACACACGGCAAGTCCAGACGTTTTATGTCCTAGTTACAGGCCCAAAGTGTTCCTTCACGAAATCAAGATTCAATTTCCTGAAAGCACATTATTAAGTAATCTGATCGGAATTATATCTACAAACAAATATTTAATTTAAGAATACAATATCTTATTAGCTGCTGTAAATTTAATGATAGTAAACAAAAAGTAGTTTATCGGCTTAACTTCACACACGCCAGTGTAGAAATATACGAGGGCTTTACAGAATCATATTATAGAAGAATTACAAGGTCAGAAAATCAAACTCGGAAAGATTGCAGATAAAAATTTATTTATGTGGTCGTTAAGGGTAAAATTTATTTTACATAGGACCTCGTGTTGCATGTAATTCTGGTGAGCAATGTGTATACTGAGAAAGAATGGTAGGTGAAAGAAGGTAGAAAGCAATTACTTTTAGTGTTGTTAATTATAGCGCGTTTGATAAGAATTGCTTTAATCGATAATATATTTCTTCGTAACCCACTGAAGCAAGACTGGTATAAATCTACCCATAGTTATAGTAGTGCAGTTTGCTTGTTGCTCATGATATGCCTAATACCAGCGACAGTGCGTACAATTTATAGGCTAATCCAGCTTGACATGACTGATTAGGTAGACCAAAATGAAACATGAAGAGGTTAATGAGAAGCAATGTCGTTGAAGCAGAGTTTTTTTTCTTTTTTGATAAAACAACATTGCAAACAATAAGTAAAGTAAGAGTTTTATATTATTCTACTAAATTAAATATACTTACGTATGTTTGTTTGTTGCTAATCGAAATGGAATATATGTGTTTTGCCCTCCGCGGGTATTAAAACTCGAGTTTTAACGTTATAAGCCCTCAGCCTTACATCCGAGCCACCAGGAGGGTTGATTATTTACATTTTGTTTAAGCTGAGATTCAGTTATTAGAAAATTCTGCATATTGCTTACCCTCCAAACTCCTATAATTGTCCAAAAACTCCTTAAAATAAAACCTCTTAGAAGGGTTGACATAGCAACTTTAAAATATGAGCCTTTTAACCCTTGTCTATTCTTCCATTATGTAAGTTATATGTTACTCCTCTTATCTATAACTCAGTACATTCAAGCTTACTCGTTCTTTGGCCATAAGAAAATACATTCTTTTTTCGACAAATCTGCGCTGTGGAATAAAAAGAATTTTCTTATCGGCATATTATTTTCTAGCCCCACAGTGGTTTAGCGGTATGTCTGTGGACTTACAACGCTAGAAACCGGCTTTCGATACCCGTGGTGGGCAGAGCACAGATAGACCATTGTGTAGCTTTGTGCTTAATTACAAACAAACAAACAAATTATTTTCTATATTTTGAGATAATCTCGCCTTGTTTCAATAATTAAGTCATTATTCTTCTTTGATATAATTATGAAAAGAATACAAATTATACGTACTTTCAATTGTTTAAATGTCCTTTAAACCAAATGATTGATAAAAAGCATGTGACTAATACGTCTAAGGAATGACAATTAGTATCTTCATGATAATTTGTAATAAAGGAAAGGAAAGTTAAAATATAAGCAAATAATTTATCTCAATATAAATGATTAGATTCAGAAAAGGAAATTTCTCATTTTCTCTGATATTAGATGTTACAAGATATGCTCTAAAGTTATGCTTCGTGAGAAACGTAATAATTTTTTTTGTTTTCTCTAAACAAAAATATACAAATTAGGCTAATCAATCTGTTGAATCCAACATTTAGACGAATTTCAAACTTTAACATTCAGAGACATACAGGGCTTAATATATTTAAAAATAACATTCTTTGGTAACAAATTCGATCTATAATGTGAACACACATTCTTTACAAACGCACATAAATGTAAAATCTCATATGAATATTTTCATTAGGTCGTTGTTTTATTTTATTGCCTTCAGAAACAGATTATTGCATATAGCTTGTGTTCTTTTACAGAGTATCGACATCATTGTTACACAAACTCTTCAAACATTAACTGCTTAAAGCTTCTTAATTCTTTTTTTTAACTCTAATACGAAATTCAAATTTCTATTAAATTAGGCCTTAGTTTGTTAATTTAAAAAAGGAATAACCCAATAAATATATTTTATATTTTCACAGTGGGAATAAACTAAAACTTAATCAAGTTATCTTAAGTTTTTTGTTTGTCATGCGCAAACAACTAAAAAAAGAGAGACATCTAGTAATGTAATTATTGTTTGTTTGTTTTTGAATTTCGCGCAAAGCTACACGAGGGCTGTCTGCGCTAGCCGTCCCTAAGTTAGTAGTGTAAGACTAGAGGGAAGGCAGCTAGTCATCACCACCCACCGCCAACTCTTGGGCTATTCTTTTACCTACGAATAGCGGGATTGACCGTCACATTATAACGCCCCCACGGTTGAAAGGGCGAGCATGTTTGGTGGGACGGGGATTCGAACCCGCGACCCGCAGATTACGAATCGAGTGCCCTAACCACCTGGCCATGCCGGGCGCATGTAATTATTCCCAGCAATGTTTATCGCGGTTTGTGAAATGTGTAACTCGATTGAGATATTAAAAGACAACTATTAGAATCATCTGGAACGTGACAAATGTAAATAAATCACCCGTGAACTGGGAAATCCTAGCGTTGGTAGACTGACACAAGTGATATCAATTATTATAAGGAAGAACATATGTCGACTGGAACTGTGGGTGATTTACCATTATTGTAAGCTATAAAATGTATATTATATCATTTTATACTATACTCGTTGCTGGACATGGCATGCAAATATCAGATAAGGCATGTGATATATTGGTTTAAAAACTCTTAGTTTCAACCACCTCTTTGTACAGTGCTGTACATGTTTCATTATGTAAACTGAAACGGTATATATAGTTTTAGAATCGCAAAGGTTTTATTCAGTGTTGCACATTTTGCTTTATTAGCAGAAAGTGCAAAGGGGATCTTATGTAACTTTTTCTGTTTCATGATTTTTTTACATTTTCGATGCTAAAATTCTGTAGAAAAAAGCAAAAATGATAATAAAACGAACTAATAAGTAAACACTGGATGGAGATATCTTAATTGGGATTTAGACCAGTTACCTGCAACAATTCCCTTAACATTGGAATTTACTCTCTAACTGAAAGCACGGGATGTGGAGGCTGAAATTAGCTGTTTATTTATGGGACTTATACCATCCTATTAATACTAAATATTAAGTAAATATTTATCATAGCCTAGCATTTATAAACATACGTACAAAGAGCAACCTGAAACTCTATGAAAACTATGTTATGCCTGATGTTTTACTATGAAGTTTTGTTGAGGGCACAAACAAAGTAGCATTGCATTTAAATATCAAGAAATTTAAATGTGATTCCCATTCAATACTTTTTGTATCTATAGTGGAACGACAATGTAATAATTTGATTATTTATGGTGGGTAGCCTTAAAGGGTAATTCGTTATCGGCTTGAGTTGCATCTAATATATGTCGATATAGGTGATGACACGTTTTAACCCAAATATATTAAAACAAACCGTGGTGAACAAAGAGAAGGAATGTCTTCATGTCAAAATGATATTAATAATTTATTTTGTTTCAATTCTAAATGTACACGACAAAGATACCAATGAGATCCCGAATGTAACGGAGACAAGGTGTCAGTGATGGATTAACACTAAAAACTGCTGAAATGTTTCGTACAATAATTAAAAAAAAAACATTGTTCTGATCTCAGCTAGTGCGCTTGCAACTGTGGTGAAATACGTTTGACAACAAATGAATGTAACTGTTGCAGAATGTTTGAGCTTTATAGGGCATTTTTGGTAGCTTTCAAGAATTCGCGTTAATGCATGAACTATTACCACTACATTGATTAGATTCAATGCAGATACAGATACAGGTAGAATACGTCACAAAGAAATTCCGTTCATGAAATAATGGTAGACATCTACATGCTGATCATACATTCAACTTATAAAATCTATGCTTCGTTAAAAAGGACACATACACACAAGGTTACATAAATAATAAGGAAATATATATAAATACACATACTTATATTTTAAAGGGTGTATTTTATAACTTTATTATTTAATCTCCTTAAATTAACGTAGTCCACGAGACGCAATTTATGAGCTGTTTCCCCATCATAATTCTCCATACCGCAAATTATGTACGGACCAAGTTGATATGAAATACATTTTTATTAACGTCGAAACGTTTCGGCTAGAGACAAATCTTATTCCTGCAAAAAATCTTTGGAAATATTTGAGTTAATTCATAGGTTTGCTGAGATTTTGAAGTAACAGTGGAGAAAAATTGCACTAGACACCAGTCAGGAGTTAGATGAAAGCCTGATTCACAGAACACCAACAATTCATGACCGGTATTATTCTGTATTAAGACAGTGTTCGCTGAAACCCCTTTATAACTGCATGTTCGTATGCTTCCGATATGTACAACTAAACGTATACTTTTGATATGCACAATTAAATATGTACATTATGCGTACCAAAAAATATCTACGCAATTTTATCTATGTTTGGTCAATGTTTGAAGATGTTTTACAAGAATGACCTTCTGCAACAGCCAATGAACATGTTTTTACTATTCTTTTATTTCGTTTTTAAGGATGAAATACAGATAAAAAAATAATTCTTTAAAACTATCAAACTCCCATTCTGACATTACGAGATATAATTTGTGCAATAATAAATATTTTTATAGGTCACTTTTTAAACATAGTTGTTTTACATGTTACATTATAGTTTCTACTACAAGATTTAAATTAGCTATACGTGAGATTGAAAGGCTTCCAATTTTAGTTTATAATATCATAACGTCAATACTTCAAATCGAATGATTAAAACTGATGGTCTACATTTTGTTATTTCTAAAAGAATATTAATATGTGTTTTCATTACTTCTTTAAATGATGAAAGTTCTTGATTATATTCTATTGCACAATCATTTTGAGCAGAAAAGTAGTGTAGTTCCAATTGTAATATATGTATAAAAGATTCTATGAATGATTAGACTAGTACCTGAACCACTTTCCTTTCTCTATGTATTAACTCGTGGAACGTGAAACAAGAGAATGGAGTTGTTGAAGAAAAATATGCCTTAAGGCTTATGGTTTCAGAGAACGTGTGCTTTTATATAAAAACAATGTTCATACTTGAAGTAAATAAGGTGAAATATTTATCTTCAATCTCATGCAAGTTCCAATGATTTTGAAATGAAAAGCTGGTTATAGGAAAAAACAACTTCGATTTTAACCTGAGGGTATTTAATCAGACAAATCTCAATACTAACGCACTCTAGTTTTGGAAATTGCCTTGGAACACGATATTTTTGCGGAAGGAAGAAAAGTATAGTTTCTTTTGATGAATACATATGATAGAATGACACGGTTTTTATGCATTTCGGAAGTGTTTTAAAATTTCAATAAGAACATTTAGGATGAGCGGATAAAGTTTCTGTTGCATAACAGGCTGTTATTTTGACAATAATTATTCAGAAACATCATTCTAAAATACAAATTAGACAAAATCCCTACTAATATGTCAAATACTTATTACCATTCTGCGTGTCCTTCAAATTCATTGTTTACCATTTTGTTAAGAGCAGATTTCATCGATATGATGATAACTTTATAACATATAAAACATTAGGAACGTTAACGTCTAATAACATACAAAGTTAATTAAAATTGAAAGTTCATATACAGGATTATATATTAAAATGTACTCGATAACCTATTTGAAATTAAAATTGAGCATACAAATATGGTCGATTCTGAAATACGAAACACGTATTACTACTTTAATTATTTTGTAAGTTCAGAATAAATACGAGAACAATTGTAACTATTGCAGATATTACTTAAGTTAATGAAATAGACAGGAATGCCCAGTTGTACTGCAGAAACCTGAAAAAGTATTCATTATTGTAGAAAAGGGTTTGTTTGTCTTGCAGATCCTTAAAAAAAATAGTGAAGCATATGAAAAAACCCTTTTATTTCTGCAGATACTTGATTAATCAGTGACACACAAAACAAAGCGTCGCTTACTAATATAAGTCCTGATAATTCAATCAATAGAACACACGAAAACTCCTGTTACTACTACAAAAACATGATTAATCAGTGAAACACAAGAAAACTCATGTTACTAACATAAAAGCTGGACAAGTCAGTAGAACACAGGAAGACGTCTGATAATGATATAAGAACGTGATAAGTTAGTAGAACACATGAAAACATCCGTTACTACTATCAAAACCAGATAAGTCAGTGAAAAACGTGAAAACGCCTGTTACTACCATAAAAATTTTATGAGTCTGTGAAGCATATGTAAACGCCGGTTACTACTAGTAAAACATGATAGGTAAGTAAACACACGAAAATGCCTTTTAATATTACAGACACTTGAGAAACCAGAGAAACAGCGATATACTCATAATGCTGAACAAATAATCTATGTTATTTCTTGAATAACTATGTTGACTGCAAATAAAGTGCATGCCGTTTCCAAAAAAGTCATTTCAAAGACTTGTGTTTAAATTATTTCATTCAATAATTTATATAAGTGTGGCGCAATGTACTAACGATAGTTAATTAAAACATATTTATTAAACAATGAGACAGTCTTCGGGTTCATGTACTGAAAATGTTCACCAGGTGTCATGTTATGAATAGAAATTTACATGGTTAATAAGAAGAATGATAATAAATAATAAGAGACAATAAGTGATGAAAAACAAGTTTGGCTACAACCAGAAGAACAAATGAAAAGAAATATTGTTGGGATTGTTATGGTATTATTTTTGCTATATATATATATATATGCTATTTATATAATTAAAGCAGAAGACACACTATGGTTGTAGGTGAGAATACAAATCTATACTTATTCCTCCCTGTCGTGTTATTCCTGTGTATGCGTCGTAGAGAATGCTTTGAAAATAAGATACATGTTGAGTTCTACATTTGTACAGTACAGCCACATAAATTCCTTAATTAGGCAACATCAGTAAAAATATGTAATTAGTGAGCAATAACTTATATCTTAAGCTATTTCACAACATCACAATCCTCAGAGGTTTTATCTAATTAGTTATCAAATGATTTTAGTTGATCAACGGGGACTTGTTGTAGAGAACAGAATAAGCTCAGCTTAAATTAAGTCACTCACAAATGGTTGCGTGGGGACTTTGTTAATTTCGTTTTCTTGTTACTACATTATTTTTATCATCAAATAGGGAAACGAATATATTAAGTTCAAATATATAATTTTGGACTGTCATTTAAAATGTGAAAAATGATTTTAAAAGATATACTTCTAGGCTAGCTTGTTGTTATATATTTATCAGAAGTTTTAAAGCCTTTCATGGGCTTTTGTTTTCAGACGAGGAACATTTTTAAATCTAAACAAACAGGTTCATCGGCTACCATATCTAATGTGAAAGAATGAATTATTTTGTATACTAGCATAACAGGTCACATTGTACACATATGTTTAAAGGTACAAATATTATATTTAGCTAAATACTTTTAAAATGAAGTTCAAGCTTGTTCTTAAGGTTTAGAGCCTTTGTTTTATTATTCTGCTGTACAAAGTTTGTTTCTTTTACATTTTTGCAGTCGTGGAATGGCTGAAAGGGAATCCTATGTGTGTGTGTGTGTTGTACACTCTTATGTATTCTTCGTATTCTTTTAGAAAACTATTTGATATGAAAAAATTAAGAATACAATTTTTGTACTCTTACAACAAGCCAAATAATGAGTTCGTAAACCACGTCCTCTTTAACGCATTATCGCAAGAAGGAAAATCAGAGTAATTCTCACTAAACATAGTAATATGGGTGCCAAATAAAATATTTTGACAAATGTAACAGCAATAAACATTCTAGAATACTATAAACTGCAACTATAGAATGTAGTGAACAAAACGATACTTTGTATCCTGCTGAGTATACTTCTCTAGTACGACAGGGTGATTGCTAGACAACCAACTTAATTGATGTGATGGCATATATGAGACAACTGACGTCCAAACACTGAAAAACTTTAGACATCTCTGTGAACTTTTTCTTACCTTGGTGCTGAGCATGTGTAAATGTATCTAAGTTTTACCTTGTACTTGAGACTTACGCTGCACTTTCAGTCAAAGACAAAAAAAAACATAAAAAAACGGAGATCAAAGACTTTGATTCAAGAAACTTAATTGCTTATGGTAATATAAACGTTCTGGGGATCATTTGAAAACATAACCAAACATGATAAGTTTTATACAAAATGGAGCATGGTAGCTGTGTAGCTGCCCTGGTATGGAGATAATCCTGGTTGGAATGGCTCGGAACCAACCAACACATTATAAGTTCATTCATCAAGCCATGTCATCCACCATTCAGACAGTAAAGAGGCTGACACGCGCTTGATTCCACGTTCAAAGCATGTAGTTGTGGCTGAAACAAGAATAATTAAAAAATAACCTTTCTGTCCAGTGACACTGTTATACTTGTCACAACGTTCCATTTCTAGAATGTGTTTCAGCATGTACGTTACTAGAACACTGGATGAGGGCAGATATTGGTATTTCAACCAGATACATTCATGTTCATGCATTGGCAGTGACAATTATTCAAATATACAGTGCGTTACTAAATCTAGATACTTTTACTAGATGCGAACTTACTACAAAATATTGGCCCAAAAGGGTAGCAATTAGAGCAGAACCGAACCTCGTACCTAAGGAATATCGAAGACAATTCCTACGATTCAAACATAAAATAAATCTTATTAGAAGCTGAAGTGTGCCTAGTATATGATACCGAAGCGCAGAGAGAAAGGAAAAATATGGATGAACTTCGTTAATGAATGTATCACTAGAGTGATGGAATGGCAAGCAGTTGCCCCTTACTAAATATTCAACAAGAGATGAATCCTAAGTGTGTACGTATCCTACGACCTATCTACAAATGTCATGTCTCCACAATTCGTCAGTTACCCAAATGCTATATGGTTTTGAAGAAACTGATGACGTGGTGACGTTTTCACGGCCTAGCTAACTTGTCCCACAAGATTTTGCACAAAACTGCATTTACATGAAATGTGCAACTATGCGACACTATTGTAGGAGACAAAATGTTATAATACAAACTCTGCAATTACCATAGTATTCATTAGGCAATTCAGACTATAGAAACTTTCTTCGCTGCTCTGAGAGTTCCATTGGGACTATTATGACATATTACAGTGATACCATGGCCACGTTTCAGCAATAGGTTAGTGTTTGCAAAACATTAATATATAGATATAAAGCACACTAACATGATACTAGTAATTTTAAAAGATAAAAAAAACATTGTTTTCGTAACTAGTTTAGAGATAAATATTTTTAATATGTTGCATACGTCGCAAATTTAGTTCTGAAAATGACACTAGTAACTCTTTGATACATTTGTGAAAGTTCAGTGACCAAACATTTGGCAAACTCTTCAAGTGCAAAATTTAAGTGTCCCAGTTATGTCAGTATTTGTTATATGGATGGATGTTTTAGTACTATTACAGTAGTTTTAATAGTTTCAGTGGTAATGTTATGATGTACATGCAAAATTTTGTCGAGTTTGATTACCACAAGCTGCATGTGTAATGCAGTTATAGATCGGTTGTTGACATTTCAAAAGTATTAATTATGAAGGTACACGTTCCTCTCGATTAGATATATTGTACTTGTAAAGCGTTTTTTATCATGTGATACCCATACAGCTATGTTTACCGAACTATATATTAATATCCTAGTTGCAGTAATGGAAACAAGTGGGCGTGGCTTATGACGTCATTGTCTCACATATTTACCTCGATTTTTTTCCAATCTCATGTGGTCTCCTAAAATATTTCAAAGAGAAATTCTTTGAGACTATAATAGTTTTTTTTTGCAATAACCCCAGTCTCTTCTCATTCGATTTCTTCTTTGCAGCTTGACTGATGGTCAGTAACACCCGACTCTGCCTCATCACGAAAGGGATCAAATGACCTTCTGTTTTCTTTAATGTGAACCTCAAGAGATGTATTACTTTCACTGATATATTGTTTTCCAATTTTCATTTAGTGTTGCAAATAACATTTTTTTGTGCAATTTTTGGTATCGCATACATAGTTTTGGATTAAAGCTTAGGCTAAAGCTCTAAAAGAAAATATATTACGGCAGTAGGTGGTTTGTCATTGTTATTTTTATTTAGATCAGGATTGTTTTAGCCTTCCTTATCATCTCTTCATTTTTCATAGCAAACGATGATAAGTTATTATTTTGGTGAAAACAATGTGAAATTTTGACGTAGTTAGAACTTCGTATTGCCAAGATGGAAAACTTGTAAAACAGGACATGAGATGATACTTTTCTCAGCATGTGTAAAATATTGGAAATCAAAGCTGGAACACTAATGCTTCTATTTGGCTTTTTGTTTGCTTTTATCAGGAAAATAACAAGGAGGGAAAGCTTATCGTCATATTTCGTTTGACGGACTTGGTTGTTAAGTAATCACAGAACATTTCCAAAATATTAGAAGTTCATTTCCAGATAGTAAAACAAAAAAAACAATTCATGTATCGAAACCATAGATTAGCTTTTAAAAGAAACGAAACTGTATATCTTTTCTATTATTTCCCTTAATATCTGATATAAGATTACTGAAAGAGAAGAGATTATTTCATCCAACCTGTTGTATAATTTAACTGCCGCTCCAAATATGAAGAGGTGGGTAGGCAGACTTCTAGAAACGCTATAACTAAACGTCTATATAAATGTGTTCGTGTTGCAAAAGTCTCATCATTATCAACTCTGTTACGAACAATTATAACATCATTTTTCGTAATCCCACTGAAAAGAGACTGAACATCAAAGCTTACGGTCAAATATTCTTCAGTTACATGAATATTTGGAAGACAACAGTGGTACGGCTGAGTTGGTAATAGGCTGAGTAGGTATGTAGGGTTGGTAATATAACTAATGTTTGACCAACCTTGTAAAATCGATATAGGTATTCTTTGATAGGTTGTTTAGGCAGAATATTCATAATGAATCTAAGTTTTAAATGGACAACAACTGCCTGTTGTAGAAACCTACAAATGTAGAGGACGACGTTTCGATATAGGTATCTTGGATAATATATAACATTTGGATGATGTACATGTAGACCCGTTAAAACTTAGTTTCTGGCGAATGCTGTCTTTAACGTATCCCAGCCACGTTTAATTTTCTTTCACTTGTTTTGATAATATATACTTATTAGTTTGTAAAAGTTTCTGTTAGTATAATACTGAGACGTTACCTTTATAGCTAGACATGGCAGTATTTGTTGGTATATAAATAACGATTGCTTTTTTTTAATTAAAATATGCTGTATAGAGCCATGTTGGATTATTGTAAAAATATGTTTCATTTTTAGTGTTTAGATGATGCCAAACTATAAATAACAATGTTAACATAAAGGAAAAAGTAAGCAAAGTTGTTCATTGTTCTTTGTACAACGACAGGTGTTAGAAATCATCACTCTCTTAGGGAATCTTTAAGGAATAACCACGGTACACTATCATCATTGTTCAAAGCGATGCCTTACGCCCTGGCAGAACCATTATGCATTTTCAATATATCCTTTACTCAGCAGCGAAACTGCCTTTAACAGTGTTGTAAGATGAAGTACTTCCCTAGAGTATTTACAAAAGAAAATGTTCCCCCAGAGTGGTGCCTAAACGGTCATAAAGCTTACCATTCTCATGAAAATCAGCAAAGTACACTGCTAATATTACCAATATTAAATTATTATAAAAGAATCCTACACAAATGATTACAAAATATCGTCTTCATTTTGTTTTTAATTGTTCTGAAAGACATAAAATTTCACCCACCTCGGCGGCGATTTGTCTTTTGCAATTTGCGAAAGCAAAGTTATGTTGAAACACATTTGAATACTGTGTTTTTATATCATACTTGCAAAATATTAACTTGGACCAACTAAACCTGTAAATGTTTTTATCGGTTCTGTAATCTAATCTAAACCAAGTGTCTTAGCTTTCTCAGAAGATTGTAAGTAACTTAGAAATTTTATAATCAATAATCATTCCAAACTATTGATTAAGTATACCATCTTGCATCTTTATAATATCTGTTTTAAGTACAATCGAATTATTTGAAATTATTTCACGTTTGCTAAAGCAGTATAATGAAGTGTAGATAATGCATCTACAGTATAATGAAGTGTAGATAATGCATCTACAGTATAATGAAGTGTAGATAATGCATCTACAGTATAATGAAGTGTAGATAATGCATCTACAGTATAATGAAGTGTAGATTATGCATCTACAGTATAATTACAAATAAATAGCTGGAATATTTTTGCAATGAAATATGATTTTCAAACTGCCATTTATATATATACATATATACCATTTAATATAAATGTTGCATTTGTTTAAACAACGCTGTTTTTGTTAGCCAGAATTATCATCTGTAATTGAGAAACTTTCACGATTTATGTTTAAGGTTTTTCTTGTATAACTGTTGTAAACATAGCTAGAAGTTACGTTGGATGACACTTTTTTGGGGGCTGTTGATAAGTTGATACATAATATATACAGTACGCTCACTTAATTTCATATCTATCATCCCTCTGTTTAAGTATATGAATTACGTTTCTACCTAATATGTTTTTGGTTCATGGATATATATTACTAACATTTAGGACCTTTGTGCCAGGTATGATAATATCTAATTTGATTTATCGAATAAGTTAGAAAAGCAAAGTCGCAGTTTGCTGCTAAAATATAAAGATGTGCAATATATAATATACATACGTAACTTTTGGAATTCACTGCAAACAATATGATAAAATTGATTTTTTTCAAGTAATAAAATAGTTTAGAGCAGGATTTCTCAATATTTGGCATTTCCAAACCAACTTAGTTATTTAGAATAATAGTAAGCATCCACATGTGCAGTTGATGTCTTTAAGGAAGTAGTTGTCTCGACCCACGGCGGCCCACAACTGTGCGTCTCACAACTCATCATTTGAAATCACTGGTCTAGAGAATGTTACTTTAAAAATAGTTTTCATAAAAAAAAAATGTGTAAAAAGTGAGCGTCTCTAAAGCAGTATATTAACTAAATCAGAATTTAGTCTGTTAGTGGATTGTTGAAGCAATAACTCATCGAACAATCAGAAAATTGTTAGCCGTACAATTTTCAGTTCTTGTACTTAACACTGACAAAAGCTTCAGATTGAAATCCATTGAAACTGATACCTGAGGTATAGACTAATTACTCGTTATTCTCCTCTCTCTCTCCTTCATTTTCGGTAGATATTGTCATAAGAAAAACGGTAAACCAAAGCACAGAGATTAGTGGAAGGAGCTTCAGAAGATGTAGACAGGAATGCCATTCTTCAGTTACTGAACGAAGATAATACCAAACAAATATTTGAGGACCTGATATTATTTAGTTTTGAAATGCCCTCGGTGAATGAGCAGTACGTCTGATACCCATAGTGAGTGAAGTACAGATAGCCCATTGTAGAGCTTTGCTTGTTTGTTTGTTTTTTGAAGTTAAGTATAAAGCTACACAATGGGCTATCTGTGCTCTGCTCACCACGGGTATCGAAACCCGGTTTCTAGCGTTGTAAGTCCGCAGACATATCGCTGTGCCACTGGGGGGCTATAGCTTTGCACTTAAATACAAACAAACAGAAGTTCCGAAATACAACTTCAAACAGGTATTCTGAGAGAAATAGAATACAGTTAATCGTTTGGTAGAAAACGCTTGAAAACTAAAATAAAAAAAAGAGAGAGAAAATACGGAATAAAATTTGCTAACATAATCTTTGTTTTTGGTCTTCGTTAGATAGCTCACAAGAGAAATAATGTTATTTGCTTAATTTTAACTATGGAATGATACTTTTTGATATATACCGCGAAACTAGCATCTTATTTTGTTAAATTACAATTAAAACCTTCTAGTATGATGACATATAACAAACGAATCAATACATTTATATTTTGTTTAATACGTTATATTTCCAATTCCAATTCCTATTTAATATGAATCCTACATTGCCATCTACTAAGAATTAAGTAGGTGGAAATTTGTTCTATATTCTCCAGTGATTGTCTTATTTTTACAGTAGTCTCTACACAATTACAAATTTCAGTTAAAATGCAATTTTGAGAGTTATGTTTATTGTTGATTTTAAATACCACTTGAAGAAAATTGTAAGGATGAACTGCTCCTATATGACCGCACCTTTGAAAACCAAAGTGGTATGATCTTTAAGTGAATGGAAAAGAACAACAAAAGGCAACAGCTTAAAGTGAATTTGTACAAGACATTCCCTATTAATCTGACAGTTTTAATTTTAGTTTTTGGTTTTATTCAAAGGGTAGTTATTGAATTACAAATACAATGGCTATGGTGGGGTAATTTTCTACTGTAACATTATAAAAATACGATATACCTAGAAATACCCTATATATTATGCTTATGGCAAGGCATATAACACTAGGGTACCATTAACGGTTGTCTGACGTTTAGATATTTATACTATGTTATTGAAGATGATATGTGAAGGCAATTAGCACGTCACTAACTTCACCAGGCTACGCTAATAAGGCTTTAAAAATGTAAAATACTTCCAGATGTGTTCCACAAGTCACAACAAAAGCCTGGTGTTAGGGATAATGAGTTTTCTTTTCGTATGAAATTATGATAATCGAATTCTTCGTTTACATTTTATTCAAAATACAGACGTTAAACTGTTAGTTGTTGTGTATGGCTAAAATGATCATGTGTGAGTTGTCATTATGATGCTAAACTTTATAAAGAATAACTGAAAAGAACAGTGCATATGATTAAGATTTTAATCTATTAATGAATTTAATATCAGTAACAAAAATGAGTATAATAATGACTAGGTTTGCTTTTCCTGTATATATATATATACATAAATTATATAATTAAAAAAAGATCACGTCATAAGGAAGAATAGCGTGAATTTAACACAGCATTTTTAAACCTTAGATGAAAAATAATTAATTGCAATATTACGTAGAAAATGAAAGAAAAAAGAAACAACGCAGCTACAAAACAGACATGTACCACCTGATCACACACTATAAGTTGAGTAGTTATGCAATGTGCCCTTGTTTTCGAAATACTGGCGGAAATAAGACCCAAATTGCGTTGGGGGTACATCGTCTATCCAGTTTAACTTCAGTTTCGCAAGCATACATTTTTAATAATAAAGATAAAGAAAGAGCAGGCGTGGATTAGCTCCCATCCTCCACCCATGTACCAAATTTGACACTGGTTTGATAATTGTTCAAACATTTTGATACATATTTTGACCAAAGACCAAAGCAAACGTTAAAGAGAATCAACACTTAGTTATAAGCCACAAAACTTTAGCGGTTTCTAAGAAAGACAAATATCTTTAAAATCTGTTTTAATCTTCTATATCATATTTATATTTTTAAATGCAACGGAAACTTTATACTTACTGACTACGTTGACTTTCACTAAGAACATTTATTCGCGTGTTTTCTACTCAAAAGGTAGAAACATACGCATTAAATTTCTTTGACTTTAATTTCTCCTAGTGCAAAATCCCACGGGTTACATTACTTAGACCTTGATGTCAACTAATGTAGAAGTCCACTTATTATGTTACTTAGGTCACGATGTAAAATATGGTAGAAAGCCACTTCTTCACATTATTTAGACATTTGTGTCGTGTGATGTAAAAGCCCAAGCGTCACACTACTTAGACATTGATCTGAACTGATGAAGAAACACAAAAATCACATTACTTAGACCTTGATCTGAACTGATGAAGAAACACATAAATCACATCACTTATACCTTGATTTGAACAGACGAGGAAACACATAAATTACTTTAATTAGACCTTGATCTGAACTGATGAAGAAACACATAAATCACACTACTTAGACCTTGATCTGAACTGATGAAGAAACACATAAATCACATCACTTATACCTTGATCTGAACAGATGAGGAAACACATAAATTACTTTAATTAGACCTTGATCTGAACTGATGAAGAAACACATAAATCACATCACTTATACTTTGATCTGAACAGATGAGGAAACACATAAATTACTTTAATTAGACCTTGATCTGAACTGATGAAGAAACACATAAATCACACTACTTAGACCTTGATCTGAACTGATGAAGAAACACATAAATCACATTACTTAGACCTTGATCTGAACTGATGAAGAAACACATAAATCACACTACTTAGACCTTGCCTTTAAGTAATTTGGAAAATCTACGTCAATTTCTTAAATCTTGATTTCAACTAGTGTTGAAATCCACGCATTAGTTATTAGATTTAGATGCCATATAAAGCTGAAGTCTATTCAACTCATCGTTAAACCTTGCCACATTAAGTAAAGCAGAAATCCACTCATAAGTCTACATAGACCTCAATGTAAACTAATGCATAAACACACACACATATCACATTACTTAGACCTTGGTATCAGGTAATGACAAAAAAGTCTTACAAACACATTACTTAGACCTGGATGTTATCTACAACAGAAGCTCACACATCATCTCACTTAGACTTTGTCGTTAACTAATGTAAACGCCAAAGCATTACGTTAACCAGATCCTGCTATCACACTACTTATCACACTACTTATACATTAACATCACGTAATGCAGGAACTCGCACATTACTTTACTGATAATTTAATGTTAAGTAATACAGAAAACCGCACTTTACATTATTTAGGTGTTGATGTCAACTTACGCATCATATTAACTAAACCTTAATGATAACTAATGCGAAAACCCACTCATTACGTTACTTAGACATGTCACCAGGTAATTAAATCCCCATGCATCACATTATTTACTCAATATGAAATTACTTATATCTTCATATTAACTAATGCACTTACCCACGTATCACATTACTCACTTACCCGTGCCATTTAAGGCATAAACTAAAGAAGCTGACGTTACGTAGTGACGAAACCCATACATCACATTATTTAAACTTAGGTGTCAATAATTGTAGAAACCCACAAATCACATTACTTAGACATTAATGTCACGTAATGCAGAAACCACAAGTTATATTACTTAGACGTTGTTATCACATAATTCAGAAACTTTTTCATGACTTTACTTAAAATCTTGATGCGGATTGATTGAGAATCCCCTGCATTATATTATTTAGATCTTCATGTGTTAACTAATTCAGACGCGTACATGCGTATGGAATTCTTGGATCGTGATGTTACGTGTAATAAGTGACCTTAGGATGTATATTTTTTCGTTCCCAATTAACAGTTCTTTATCCCCCTAGTAATATGTTCCCTAATGTATATAAATAACTTTCTCACATCAACTCTAAACTAATACTATTTTTTCCTTAGCACTGGGGCTCATAGGAACCTAGCTTTAATAAGGGCAACATTGTAGATATTAGGGGGAAAATTATAAACCTGTCTTCATCCAATTTCATATTTATTGGTTATAAAACATTATTATATTTAATGTAGTGCTTAAAAAACAGTAATATTCGTATATGTAGGCTGAGGTGGTTGTTTAGCCGTTGCGATATTTTTAAGAATATATTATGTTTATGTTTATATATGATTACACATATGTATCTTATTTGTGCAGTTCAAACATTTATAGTTTTCTACGGGTACTTCTCTGTTAAATATTGGCCATGAAAATAGAGGGTTTTTCATGTTTTATTATAAACAGTGGATCATAAGTACCGGAGCCTAGGCATTTATTTTCTTTTTTTGTATATCTGGTATAGCATTAGCCGAACGAGTCTTACTTCTGTATCTGTGTTAATCTCGCGCTGCTTCTACTCTAGTGATAAGAATGAAGTTGGTTCAACAATAATTTGATGTTATTGATAACAATATCAACTTTTTATATTACAAATACAGCTAAAGTTATTCTACAAAGTCTATTTTCTTCATTAGGAAAAAAAAATGTTTTACCACAGACTTTAACCAGAGGATCGATTAAAAGGATCAACGCGTTCAAGACTTCATCGACAAATCCATGAATCCGGTTTTCTTTTTAACACTAAGTTTACTTTACACTTGAGACCAGGTAGCATTGCCAGAATATATGTTGGTTTGCAGCTGTTTTTCGATAACATCTCCATCTTCCAAATTAATTTCAATTATTTCACTTCTAACTATATTTTGCCACATTTCTAGATTTAAAATGAAAAATATTTTGAAAATTCTTAAATGACACTTTAAACCTACACCATCCACCACCTTTCATTAGAGCCCAACACGTTATTCTCAGAGTGAAATGTTACCCAAAAGTCTATTTATCCTTTTATCTTTACCAATGAATTGTCGTATCCTCCAACTTATCCTATCTCTCTTATTCACCAACTATCGGAAAAACCTTCAATGTTATATTTGCACGGAAGTTACTGATACTGTGCATTATCTACCCTATTGATTCTTTATATCTAAGTCTATTCACTCCATTGACCCTGTGATACACTATTGCTCTGCTAACCACAAACATTCCTTCTCTCAGACTTTCCCATTAATTTCATTATGTTAGTTTGTTTGTTTTTGAATTTCGCGCAAAACTACACGAGGGATATCTGCGCTAGCCGTCCCTCATTTAGCAGTGTAAGACTAGAAGGAAGGCAGCTAGTCATCACCACCAACCGCCAACTCTTGGGCTACTCTTTTACCAACGAATAGTTGGATTGACCGTCACATTATAACGCCCCCACGGCTGAAAAGGCGAGTATGTTTAGTGTGACGGGAATTCGAACCCGCGACCCGCAGATTGCGAGTCGAGCGCCCTAACCACCTGGCCATGCCGGACCTTCATTATGTTACAAATATTGAAATCCCTTCGTCTCTCTTTGCAGACACGTTTGCACAGCCACCTTATTTTTGAATTAGGTACCTACTAAAATTAATAAACGGGATAATTTCAGAAGAAAAGGTTTTTTGTTTGTTTGTTATTAAACACAAAGCTACACCAAGGGCTATCTGTGTTATGCCCACGGCAGGTATCGAAATCAGATTTTTAGCATTGTAAGCCCTCAGACGTACGGCTGAGCCACTGGTGTAGGGGGTGAAGAAGAAGGCGACCAAATGAAAATTGCATCAGATCGTCCATCACATCGGATATCTGGAATATTACATAAAGCACCAGACAACAACTGATTTTCTAAAAGCAAATTCATCTGTGTCTATTAATGTCCACGTGAAACTGTTTTGTTTTTGTTTTTAATGAAAACTAATTGTCTCTTAATCCTCCACACATATTATGCGTGGTACCTGTTAATAAACTATTACTAATCTGGAACAGAACAACTTAGCTAAAATTTTTTAATAATAAAATATATCCAATACAACGAGGTATAAATAATTATATAGAAACATGAGTAAATTGAGTAAACATGAGTTCTTTGGCCCGGCATGGCCAGGTGGTTAGGGTACTCGACTCGCAATCTGCGGGTCGCGGGTTCGAATCCCTGTCACACCAAACAT
>NW_013665846.1:446954-453375 GCF_000517525.1 Limulus polyphemus | reverse complement strand
GTAGCTTTGCGCGAAATTCAAAACAAACAAAAGTAGTTTAGAAAAATAATATGTAAGCTCAACTAAGTTGTTTCTGCACCTCGGTTGACAACAATGAACAACAAATTGATAAAAGGCAACAAAATAAAACAAAAAAACTATCGTAAATAACTCCTCACCATGAAACTAGATCTTTCTTGAGAGATTTGTATCTTGTTGTCAAGCAAACTGCACGATGTGCAGTCTATGGTGTGCCCACCATAAGGATTGAACTCACAATATTTTCAACAGATAAAGAGCGAAGGTTATGGAACTGAATTTCTGTCTTAATGAGCTGAAAACTGCACAATGTGTGCATATATTACTATATTGAGATTATGAAAGTTGTAAAGGGAGGCAGTTATAAATATACAAACCACTCAATACACATTTCAATGGAAAGTTACGAGAAATAATTTGCTATTATTTGTGTATAACCAGATAAGATACCAAAAACTTATTCCAAAGAGAAATTTCTGAAATTTCCCAATTAAGCTAGAAAGCTACACTAAAGCTGCTGACAATAACATTATTCAGACAAATGATGATAACTATGTTACTTAATATTTTATTGTATAACGAAAGAATCATTTTAAACACTTGAAAAAAATGGCAATGATCTAAACATTCAATTTCTTAATAATGGTACAAGTGTTGTGTACAAAACCCACTGACACGCTTAATTGTAGTGACCTCTACATTCAATGTTTGAAGCCATGTTTTAAGAATGAAGACAGTTTGACAATGATTTTAAATGCCACGTTGAGGCTTTACGAAACAGCTATTAACGAAAGAAGCTAAAACAACATTATTAGTAAGCAAGCAGAGAAATCTAATAATAATTAATGTGAAAACAATATAAGTGTGTAAAAATTTCTTAAGTGTTGTTTTAAAACACCGTTGCCTGTTATTATTTATATGTTTTTTGGGGGGATACTCTCACTAGCCGTTCCTGATTTTGAGTTGATAGGCTAGAAGGAAAGGCCGCTTAATCACAGCATCCACTGCAACTTTTGTGCTAGTCATTGCCTGGCTGAGTAATGGGATTTGACTGTTACGCTTATAAAACACCCAAGTCCCCAAAATACAAAGCTTTAATTTGCTGCAACGAGGCGCAAACTAGACCCTTAGATCCATGGTTCGATGCAATAGTCACTTAGCTACGGCAGGGCCACTTATTTTTGTGTAACATTTCTTTATTTCAATATATAATTCAACTCTAATACATTCTATAGTATCAAAGACAATTAAAAGTGGTAACACAAAAGTAATGAAAAGCTATAAAATGCTTTTTAAAATTCCATCGACATTTTTTTATCACCTTTAATTTGTTTTTATACTGCTTCCACTACTTAATTTAGTCAACACTAAGCTAAGTATTCTATACTTCTTTCTTCTACTACGCCTTTATTTCTCAACATACCATATGAAATACTTCTTGCCACTTAATAGGTTGTGCTTTCTCAAAATCTTAACTGAAACCTCCTTTGTTACAAATTATAAAAGGACATTCACGCACTTCTGTTTTAACTGGTTTTTCGTTCTTTTGCATCATTTTCTAGAATCCTTTATACAGAAATATGTACACGTATTTTCTAAAGTCCGCAACGCTCTGCAATGCGAACTTCTATCTGTTAAAATACAATCTAAGAAAGACATGGATTCGAAAACTGCTTAATCAAGAACGGTTTGATTGGTTAAAAGAATGGACACTAGAAACTGAAAACCAGAAAGCGCCGAAGGTGTATACACTGATGTGTAGGAAATATTATAGATCCAACTGCTCAGTGAATAAAGGTCAATTTTTTTATCTTCATTTTCTACTTTCTTGTTGTTGTTTTCGTTGTTTTTGTCTTTAGATTGTCTATGTACTTGTTATTTCATATTTACCATTGTTGATTACTGAAGCTTCTGTTGAATTGACTTCTACCTATAAAAGGATTCTACCATACTACTGGATATTACAAATATTTATTTGGCTACAGTTATATTGATAATGCTGAATTTGCAAGTATAAAAAAATTTGGTGATCGCATTTAGCTGTTTTACTCTCTCCTCCTTACCTTTGGATATCGATCCTCAGATTAAGAAATGGATTCATAAGAAATTCATAATCAGCTTATTGTTTTTCGTCTTTTTATCATTACTTATGATTCTTATCGCAATTGCATAGACTTTTCACGCCCGTATAGTCTTCTTAACACAATTTATATAAACTCATTACCCTGAAAATAATAAATTATACTTTCTAGGCAACAGACGTTTCTCCATCGAGAAAAAGTGTATTTCAGAGCGTGTAGCAATATTTCAGCAACAGTGGATCTATCGAAATATTTCTTCTCGCGAATTGTTTTTTTTTTAAATACCTGAATTACTCAAGCACTCTGGTGATAAGAACCATAAATGAGCTAATAGCTTTAACCATCAAGTCCAAAGCTCTTCTATAAAAAAATTCCTTATTTCGGCTCTTTGAAATCATATTTTCTTGTGAAATATATTCGATTTGAAAAAATAAGCTGCTCCAGTTGGTGAAAGACACATACGTTTATTTGAGTTTAACCAAAACTAGCATCTCTTTGATATCAGCATAAAATTGTAATAACAACTTCAGGTCAGAAGATCGTCAAGAAGAATAAGGGAAAAAAACGTCCATTCAGGGAAATGATAAGGGTTGTATTCAATGAAGCTCTACGGTCGATCCATCTTTCGGACAGGTGCTCATCCAAAATCATTCTTGCAGCTCGACATAAATAGGCCTGAGTTCAATCCTGTAGTGGAACTCGTGGCCTCGATATGGATTAGCTGTCATGCGTTGACCAATTCTTCCTTGCAGAAAAATTCATAGTGTTTCTAATCATTCAGTAGAATTCTTTCTTACTCATGGGAAACAAAAACTAAGAGACAATGAAGCTTCGGAGATAAATGATGGACTCCTAAGAACTAACTGCAGGTCAAAACGTAAGACAATCAGGTAAATAGACCTTTATGAGCATCAATAGAGCTTATAAATCGTTCATCACACTTCTTACTGTATTTATTATAAGTTATATTAAGATATTTTTATAATAGAATGTCTTAAGAAAATATTACTTTTGTTATTTCTTCGTATACAGGAAGTTTAACTGATTGTTTAATTTTATTGTGAAAATTGATACATAAATGTAGAAGTAGTGAATTTTTAAAGATATTTATTATTAATACTATCTTCTGGTTCTTTGAACAATACGCATTGAATGCGTGTAAGCTTCTTATGCAATTAATGCACCTGAAAGGAATTAGTCATGTCTAATATCTATACATAATAATACTTAGATTTCAGTTTTTCTCCCAGATCGAGTGATACATCGTAGTGAAACTATCGTGCCTTTCGAGATTATGCATTGTTCAAATTATGAAGCATAAAAAATAACAAATCTTTATTTTTAAAGTTTCAAGCAAAATTACACAAGGGGATACCTGCACATAGCCGTTCCTAATTTTGAGTTTGTAGACTAGAGGAAAGGCAACTAGTGAACGGCATCCAACGCCAACTTTCGGTCAAATCTTGTCTGTCTTAAAGTGAATGTGTTTCTGTGTAACGGGCAGTGAGCGATGAACACTCAAGTTCACAGTCACCACTAGGCTACTATTTCAGAATTTTAATCTTGATATAAATAAATACAACTTATGTATATTACTCGTGATGTTACTTACATCAGAGCATTAGACAACATAAAGAAATATGTTTTTCTTTTCACTTTTTAGATATAATATATATTTTACAAATGTATACACAATTAACACTCAAGTTCACATTTGATTTCTTCTTTTTAATTATGCACAAAGCTACACAAGGGCTATCTGTGCTCTGCCCACCACGGGTATCGAAACCCGGATTCTAGCGTGGTAAGTCCGCAGACATACCGCTGTGCCACTGGGGGGCGTTCACATTTGAAGAGATCATCAAATGTTTTGGTTTAGAGCGTCAGTTACATTCTCATAAAAGGAAATTAAACGTTTGTGAAATTTAAAATGCATATTTACTAATTATATATCAGGCAGAGTTATACATTTTTTTTCTCTTGAGTTTAGGCCATAAAACATCTGAAAACAGCGCTGCAGTAAGTAATATTATGTGGAACAAAACTACAAAACGGAAACTCTTCATAAATTAAATAAAACCATACACAAAGTTACTATTTAGCTACAGCCTTTCAGCAATTAATAAATAGTTAGAATTCATCAGGGCCAGGTGCATAATTAGCTAGAGACTGTCATAATCAGATTGTTAGAAAGCTATAGTCTATCAAAAAAGGTTTAGAATTAACTGATGTTTATCCGGGAAACATTTTTAGATCAGAGCTCACCGGGAATTCACGGCTAATTACAGAGGGTTAATCGTACATAGTAAAAATGTGTTGTTGTTAGATTTTGCGTAAAACTACACGAAGCTATCTGTGCTAGCCATCCATACTTTTTAAGAAATAGACAAGAAAAAAGACACCTCGTCAACACCACTCTTTTCAGACCAAAGGAAAGCTTTCATCGTCACTCTTATAACGCATCTAAGATCCCAGAGTGCGGAATATGATATTTTCGGCGGTAATGGGACGCGAACTGCGGAAACCAGATTCCACTATCCCACACGCTAACCACTATAGGTCGCGCTCGGCCGTATTGTAATAACGGTTTGCATATACTAATGCAGCGGCGTGTTGCACACGGATGTGAGTTGTGTAGCATATGTTTAGCATATGTATTTGTTTTAAGAATAATTCCAACCATTCGACGTGTAATGTCGCCACGTATAGATTTATGTTTTGTTATATATGTCACAGCTCTTTTCGAAGAAATATATTCGTATAGCGAGATTGTTAAGCAATGTTGAGCCATAGAACACAACATTTCGAGGATAAGAGCATTCGATGCTTTCCAAGAGAGCAGAAAACTCGCACAGCAGGGCGCTTACCTTGAAACCACACATCAAATCCAACCGGAGAAAAGCTATGATTAGAAAAGCGAAATCTTCAGAAATGCTCAGGAAGAACATAATCCTTATTAAATACATTTTATTAAAAAAAACTGAATAATAATTTGACAAAAGTCATCTAAAACTGACTACATACGAAAAAAACACATGAACTTTCTACCTATACTAAAATCCATAGTAAAAACAACGAAACGAATGCATTGTGAGCTAACAAAAACAGAACAAGTTTTAGTAGTTACACAATAGATAAGAAAAGATGAAATGCTCATCACATGAAACAAGAAAGAAATTAGAGATAATAAAGAATATGTTGCTTCACTCTTAATTCCCAAGATAAATATCTTACTGTTAATTATGTAACTTACAACAACATCTATAAGTATCATCGTGATGATGATGTCAAGCCGTAGAAGGACTAATAAATAAAGAAAACTCAACGTTACCTAACTAACCAGCATTAAAATCTCAAATGCAGTTCCCGAAGGCGCCATAAGAAAATCTTCAATTTAGTTGTTCCTATATCCGACCTCACTACTGGATTTCCTTATGCGCAATACTGAAGAGCATAGGTTTTTCTTTACACTGAGATCATTAACCATTTCGAAAACTCTGTTGGCAATCTTAATCAAGGAGTAATAGTTACAGTCTACTATCGCAAGGGTCAAGTTTAATTTTACATAGTATGATTGCTTTCTCTGCGTCACTTGTTATTATTTTTTCCAATTAAGCCTAAAAGTTAAAGTCTTTTTTTTTTTTCAAGTTGATATATACTTACTTTTAGCTATGCTCTTGCAAGCCGTTTCGCTTTGTATCAACAGCAAAGAAAAGATAAAAATATAATAAACAACCCCTCAGGTTCCATTAGCCGTAATCCAGAAAGTAAATCAGCTTAGAGCACTTAAATGTTGCCATAGGTAAACAGTCCAAGAAATCACGAAGTTAATCTTAACCACTAAACGAACTGAAAATAAATAAAACTTTAATTGAATAACAAAGTATTATCGGATGTCCTTAAGTGAATGAACTGCAATGCCATTAGTGTCTCGTGTCTGCCGGATTAATTTGGAGCGTAAATAGTCACTGCAGGAATTAACATACATTCATGTTTTCGTAAAGGAAACTATTGGACAAAATATGATGTTTTTTATATATCTATTTTTGTCTATGAGTGGTTTGATAATACTTTAAGTTTTCACGTAACAGCAAGGAACATTCAGTGAGTTGCCTCACACTCACGATATTAATTTACGTTGTTTTAATTAAAACTTGACTGGAAATATATATTCAGGTGAATAAACAGTTTTATCATTATATGGAACGGAAATGCTTTAGTACCTAAGCTTAGAAAACTGGGTGAGCATTTTTCTTTAATAGTCTTAACATTCACCCCTTAAGCTGCGATACTTGTTTGATTTTGTTTGTTTGAATTTATGC
>NW_013665846.1:400974-446087 GCF_000517525.1 Limulus polyphemus | reverse complement strand
ATGATAGAGAAAGACTAACAAATTTACTCGTGTTTATATTCATGATATTCAATTACTAAAGTTCTCGTAGTGTTAAGTACAGTGTAATTTTAGAATGAACCGTGTAGCATAACCTGAAAACTGGTATCGTACTCACATGATAGAGAAAGACTAACAAATTTACTCGTGTTTATATTCATGATATTCAATTACTAAAGTTCTCGTAGTGTTAAGTACAGGATGCTACACGGTTCATTCTAAAATTACAGTCTGAAAATTTAAATAAATAAATAAATTTTAATTTTCAGTTAATTTGGTTAAGATTAATTTCGTGATTTCTTGGACTGTTTATCTATGGCAACATTTATGTGCTCTAAGCTGATTCAATTTGTTTTTAAGGATAAAGCTACACAATATGCTATCTGTGTTGTATTCACCACGAGTATAAAAACTTGGTTCTTAGCATTATAAGCCCTCAAAATTGCTGCAGAGCCACCAGGGAGAAAAAGAGAAACACATTCAACATGAAGTTATTAATTCGTGACCCAACAGTCAAACCTTTAATACATTATTCATATCAAAGAACATAAAAACTGTAGAATTTTCTGCCTGAATAAAATAGAACATGTGAATGCAGGATTGGTTTACAGTTAATTTTTTAGCGGCCAGTGACGTTTAGTTACGTAAAGAGAACCCTTTGACTGGTATGGACAGAAGTAAATTTGTTAGTCTTTCTCTATCTTGTGAGTACGATACCTGATTTCAGGACATTATGCACTCCTCCCACGTGTCACGTGTATCAACCTTGAATATTTATTTACTGAACAGCCCCACTAATGGACACATAAACTATCACCATATTGCGTAGCTTTATGCTTAGCAACGAACAACTTCGAGAAGTGAAAAGCAAAACATGCTGCACAGTGGGTGAATGGTTCTAAGGGAACAAGAGATCACGTGAACTGTGGATGTCATAGATATTAGTTCCATAGACTTCCACTAGAGTTCTAGAGTTTAACCATTTCTATAAATGTCCTCACATTATCTATTTCTAATTTCTCAGCTTTATAACAATATATGTATAGATAATTTTCAATAAGAACAGAAAACTATAGATTTAGAAAAAAAATTGAATTTATAGAATAAAAATGCAAGGAATATACATAATTTTCATAAAATACCGCAATAAATATTGACCATATTATTTTTCCACATTCCGAAACAAAACAATGGACGAATAGATCAACATTTGTTTTAATAAAAATATGTTGATTAATGTAAATTTCAATACTTTGGGAAACAAAGCATGATGAACATTTTCAAACAAATTATAAATATATAAAAATACTTCAGCAAAAAAAAATGTTATACATAGGTTTACAGACATATGATGTAGGAAATACCCTTCAACATGCTCTCGGTGACGTTTTTGAAATAACCTCACTTTTATGCAGATAAGAATTATTCGTAGGTATGGAAAATAAAGGGGTACAAGTTAGTTTTGAAATTCCTAAATAGGAATTCACATATGGTTTCAAAATTCGAGTTACTGCATAATCTCTATGCCCCACACAGTAAATTGCTTGAAAAAAGTGATCTTTTATATAAGTCTTCGCTTTGCGTTTGTTGTATACCGTACACGAATTTCGTAGATTATATAAAAAATCACTTGAAAATAAATACAACGAGGAGAGATCTGGAAAGAGGCTGCTAACAATACTATTATAAGCATTGGATTTAATGTTACATGTTATTTAAATGATTTGAAATTCATAAAAATCACGAAGAAATATCGACTAGTCTTTTAAGTATAAATTGTTGACTTCCTTGAACATGCAAGTGTTATTTGATTTAATTGTTGAGGCCGCGAGGTGAATTAGAAGTTCAGTTCAAAACAACATGAAGAAACATAAGTTTAACGCCTTATATTATGTGTAGCACATTGATGCTTATATTAAAGCGCAAATTTTCGTCTTTCAACCAAACAGTTTTTTTTTGTCAAGCTGTTTGTTCAGCATTACCTAAAAGCTATGCAGAATTACATTAGATTTTTCCACCTGAAATGCAATTTTCTTCTTTCCTTTTTTTTTTTCAAAAAACAAGATTTTAATTATCTTCTTCTTCATATTGTTGAACGTGGAATGATTTTCTTTCAATTGGGAAATTGTGCGGAATTTTCAAGCGTAGCTAATTATTGGTATTCGAGATAAAATTCATTGAAGCATTAATCCAAGATAATGAACTCCATTGTATTACGTGGTCTGGGTTGTCATCATCAACCGAAGCACCTACTATACAGTTATTAACTCCGAAAACATGTATACAGGTTTTAAAGCTGTTCCTCTTGTCCAAAAAAGTAATTAAAAGCATGCTTAATTATCGATTTCTATTATTAATTATAACTTTATTGTAAACATTAAAACAAAATATTTGCCTAATTGTCCTTAAAGTGAAGGACTTATATATAAATCCATCTTCAAGAATCACTTGTGTATATAGCTGTAGGGATTCCATGTGCCTTAAGCATGCAATATTACTTTGATTTTTCGAAATTCATCATTATATCTAAATAGTATAATTTCTAGTACAGCACAACAATCATAGAATTTCCTTTGTAGTGATTTGAAAGTGTATTCGCCCCAGCTGACGAGTAATTAATTAATAATTTTCAAAGATTCCATTATATAAACAATTTCTAAGAAACTTTGCCAGTAAGCGGCGTGACCTCTCGTCGGTATTTATTACTGAAAGTTTGTTTGTTTGTTGTTGAGCGCAAAGCCACACAACAAGCTATTTGTACCCTCCCCGCTGCGGGTATCAAAACCCATTTTAAGCGCTATAAGCCATCAGACTTACCGTTGAATCACTGGAGATGGGGGGTGGGGGTTGAGCCTACAGGAAATTACAGACACCATTTCATATGTTTGCACCCTTGTCTATAGCAAGAATCAAATATCATTAGTCACAATAAATAATTTTATTAAGCTTTAGTCACAAGCATAGTGCTTGGTGGTGCAATTATAGTTAACCATGCATAATACGAATCTTTATGGTAAAATAAAATGTTAGCTACCTCATGAAAACAATAGAGTTAATGCCGGAATTAGCAAGTGCTAGGGCTCAAGCATCAGAATAATCAAATTGTACAGTCCACAGATTAGCTAATTTCTTTAAAATTAAGCTCAGGTTAGGTTCTACCTGCTATTACAACAGATTATATAAAAGCCATACCAAAAAAGTATTGCTTGTAATTGAGGCCAACATTTATGTAACTCCTTGTTTCTTTGTAATTAAGCACAAAGCTACATAATGGGATATCTGTGCTCTGCGGGTATGGAAAGCCGGTTTCTAGTGATGTAAGTTCTCAGATATACCGCTGTGCCACTGGGGGAATGTGACTTCGAAGTGTAATGTATACTTTTAAAACGTAAAATATTAATGCATTATATATATATATATATATATGAGACACATTTTTAGGTATACTAACATGCATAAAGCTTGTAGCCCATAGAAAAAGATGCAATTTTAGCAGAGACCGATGTGCTTATTTAAAGGCACAAAAAGTTTCAATTACTCTTTCAGCATATTATACTAGAATGTATCAATAAATGTCACCTACAACCCTAGTAGTAAGAGTTCCTGACTTGTGTCTTAAGGAACCGCCCCAATGGAATTTCGTCGATAAATGAAAAGCAAAGAATGCTGCATAGTGGAGGATTCTAAGAGAGCAGGAGATCACGTGAATTGTTATGTCATAGATCTTAGTTCCACAGATTTCCACTGGAGAGTTACAATTCCATAGACTGCCGCTAGAGGTTGGAAAGTTCATATTGTGTACAGGAAAGGATGGATAATTCTGTAAAGTTGCAACATAGGGCTGGTAGATCATAGTGGGTTCACTAAAGAGTTGATTACACCATATTGATTGCAAGGATAATCATGTATTTTCATGAAAATGTTAATTGACCTTATGATTATGTTACAAATCTATATGATCGATTAAGCTTTCAGGTAAATATTTATTTTCATATGACGATACTATCTGATAAAAAATGACATTCTGAGTTTTCAATCAAAAAATGAGATGATAAATAATATGATAAAATTGGATTATTCTTTTGACCAATATATAAGTGTCCAAGCCTAAGATTACAAAAGTAAAGGTGAATGTTCATGATCAGTTTTCTACCTTGTTATTTCATTTCACTATTCATATATTGAAGAATGAATCAAACGTTTGAATATGTAAAAATAATGTTTCACGTTCCATCGAGTTTGATACAATTTGACTTTTTTAGAGGGGTTTCTTACGATTTATTCATATTATTATTCGCACACTAATTTATCGCACAATTAAATCAACGTATTACTAGAACGGATTGTTTTATTAATAATGTTTAAATAAAATATTAAAGTTCTATTGTCTTATGAAAACATACTGAACTAATTAAAGGCAATATAGTAATTTCAAACAAAAAGATATTATATTAATTTCGATAGTCTTACATAAACTTATATCTAAATTATATAGCTCTGTTCGTTGGTAAAGGAGCAGTCTAAGAGTTGGCATTGGGTGATGTTAACTAGCTGTCTTAACTGCAGTCTATCACTGATAAACTGAGACAACTACCTGAAAGAGAAGACGATCACCGCCAGGTAAATCTGCCCGAGAATCACCGATATATCGCACCCAGTGTCTCAACGGTAAGTCTGATGGCTTATAACACTAAAAATCAGGTTTCGAAACCACTGGTGGGCACAGCACATATAGTTCATTGTGTGGCTTTGTGCTACAACCAAATCACCAATAATGCATAAGTATCTAAAGTGCTCCAACAATCGTAAGTGGCCTTGGAACTAAAAAACCAATAAAAACCACCTACGTTCATACGTACAAAATAACGAAAGTTTGAATGAACGTCCCATTTCATCCAAACAACGTTATTTATTTTATATTGGACGAAATCTTCCTTTTAATATATCATAGATATAGCGGCACACTTCTTCATCTGTAATATACAGGTTTCTGCTAATCCGCATAGTTGGTCAAATACTCGCTTGTTTATTTGATCAGTTATTTTTTTAAACTGATTTTAGTGATATTCGTACACATTTCGCACATTCCTATGTTATCTAGGTGTGTTAGTTACATTTGTTTACATTTTCATAATAATGCAGGATGATTCGAAATTTTGATTTTCAAAGGCCTAAGATTATTACCTGTAATATTATTTATCTAGCTTCCAATATTACCATTTTCACTCAAATCGGTATCCATGAAATTATTATCCACATTTCTTAAAAATTTGTTTTAAGTACGCAAAAAAATACACCTCAAGATTTTTACTTATGATCCAAAATCACCAGTATCACGATAAAACACTTGTAAGCTGAAATGGCAAATGCAAGGAACAAATCCTCCACATTTCTCTGGATCCACTAAATAATTTCACACAGACATCACTAACTATACTATATGGAAGAAGATAACGTTTGCTACTACTACTACTGCTGTGCCATCTGTAGGTTTTGGATTTTCCTAGACTGCTCCTGCTATACAACCAATTATTATGTTATAATAATTAGTTTATGGAATTTGACAGGCCAGTTCAGCATGGGAAGCATATGAGGCAGAGTTTGAAATAATTTCCAGGGTGAATGGGTAAAGTAGCGAACAACAAACTATTCGAGTTGCTGCACATTTTAAAGAACCAGTTTTAATAACACTAAGTGACCCTTCAACAAAGAGCTACAACAACTATCAAATAGTGATGGTTTTCTTACCAAATAGATTGGGAATGTTACATCATAAGGAAGTTTCTAAAGCAAAGTTTGGAGAAGAGAAGGATGAGACCTTGGCCAAACTTGAGAAAGATATGTAAAACTTACACAGTTATTTCATTCAGATGTTCCATATGAAATGATGAATTTATTGGCATGCAACCAATTCATAGATGACACAGTGGATGAGGATATGCAAATTAAGCTGAAACAAAATAGGAATCTATTTGGTTGGCAATGAATGTGAATCAATTAAACAACAAAAAGCAGTATCCAAATATTATGTGATATTCAGAACAAATAGAATGGAAACATCAACTTACTCTGATGGAAGTGTAGAAGAACTTAAAGGAATAATTAGAGAAATGATTGCTCAGAATGGAAGAAGTAAACCATAGGACTGTAAAAGGCATATTGCCAGGAACCACAATTAAAGCTCTTTAACTGCTCACCTGTTTACTCAGAATGGAAGAAGTAAACCTCTGGACATAAGATGTTTCAAGTGCAACTTAAAAAGTACATATTGCTAGGAACTGCAGTCAAAAACCTTTAAGAATGAAAAACTATTCCCAAGGGACAACAAGAAAATGAAACCGCTATAAGCGTGAAAATTCGGCATTACCTTGGAGACTGTGATGAATCAACCATTGATAATGAATCAATGAAACGATATACTGAAGATGAAAATACTCTTTCTGCCTCATATCATAAGAAGTTTAATTTTTAGAAAGCAGTTCACAAGTCAAGGAAAACATTTATGTGAAACCTTGCAACATGTTTGTTGATACTGTTTCTACAGTTACCATTGTCGACCGATCTGATAATGAAAGGTAAGAGAATAGCATCAGAGATGAAGCAAGAAAATTGATTGGTGTCACAAAGTTTCAGAAAGAGAAAAGTTAGAATTAAACCTCTAAAACAGAAGTATATTCATTATAACATGATGTGTGAGTCACTGAAACAAAAGAAGAGTGCATATTGGGAATAGACGTATATGGAAACATAAATGCGATGTTAGACTAGTTCCAAACAGTTTCACTGTGTATCATCTGCCAATCCCCGTGCATTACATGGTAATTACACCACTAGAGGCTGCGCTTCCAATGACAAGGGTGGAAGTATAAGATAATAAAGACAACTAGTGTAACAAATCTAAAGAACAGCAAAACCGAATCCAGATAGACAGATGACTCAAATTAAAGTCATCCACCATGATTGTCTTTGGTGATTTATTTGTAAGAGCATGGCCAACTGGTTAGATTCAGAGAATACTTTGCCGAAAGTAATTGAAGCTGATGAAGACCTCCAGAGTATCACTAGAAATGGAGCAATGAGTGAATCTTCCCAACCATCCACTTGAAGAGAACTCCCCCCCCCGTAAAAAACCGTAACTGAGTAAAGAAAAAAGATTTTGTTAATCAGAATATTTATCATATTTTGTTTCACACATTTGATAAATAAATAATGCTTGTAATGTCTATAGCTGTGAATATTATTGTTAGGTATCAGGAATACCTTTATTTTTAACTAGTTAGAGTGCTCATTTCCTGTACGGAAGTCATGTAAATTCATGATTAATGAAAGGTTATCTTAGAACACAAAAAGACCCATAAAATCTGCAAAACACAAAATGTGAAACCGCAAATTTGCATGTATCTTTGCATGGACCCAACAAACCTTCATGCCAAATCTGGTGAAGATCCATCAAGAGGTAGCAAAGTAGTGGTAAAAAACGTTCATAAAAACCGCAAAATGAAAAAACATTAAAATTTGTTTGTATCTCTCCATGCACCCAATAACCTCCATACCAAGTTTAGTAAAGACCCATACAAAGAGGCGAAGTAGTGGTAAAAAACGCCTATAAAAACCGCACCAAAACTGAAAATGTATCTGTATAACCGCATGGATCTATTGAATCTCCATACCAATTTTAAGTACAATGTACCATTGTCTTATGTTTGTATGACAGGATTGTTCAAGGGAATTCACAATCCAGACAGAAGAAAGCGCTGTAGACTGTATTTTTTAAATTGAAAATTTTTTTTTTTTGGTGGGAGGTCTAGAGAGAGTTTCCACGTCACGTGATAGCCTTGTGGTTGAATGGCTAGAGCTTTCTTGAAAGTATAGGAAATGATTTGAATGATATAAAATGCGATTTAAACTGCAGTCGGCTATTGGTATATGGGTTTGTTACAATGGATTGTTACTGAGTTAATGGTTGTATTAGTTAGTTATCTGTTACTTCAGTTTTGTGTATATTGAGTTTATATGTCAACAAAGTACTAGAAAAACGACGAGATGCCGTAGATACAAAGGAAAAATCAGCAAGCAAGTGAAATTGTTGTGTTAGTGTATATTACAACACTCTGTACTTAGGCTTATCAGCAAAAGTTAATCAAATTAATTTGTTAAACATGAAGTTCAAGAAGTATAATGTTTACATTTCAATTAATAAACTAGACTTTGCATTCTTCTTTTAACCGAATAATCTAAAAGAGCCTACCCAGTAATAGAAATCGTTAGTACTTAAAGTTGTCTTGATCATAGGCTGTAATAAAGTTATTGAGCATACTAGTTACCTGTGATGACAGGTTACTGTAAATTTTTGTAATATTCCTGATATCGGTGGTCACAGGCTAAGATAAAATTTCTGGACATTCTTCTTATCTGTGACCAAATTATGTTATAACGTTTCTAAATATTCTAATTATCTAGTATAACAGTCTACAACAAACTTATATATAATTCTAGTTATTCATACTCACTGGCTGCAAAACATTTCTTGATAATAATATTCATCGATGAACAAGGATTACAATAAAAGTTCTGGATATTCAAATTATTGGTAACAATAAAGCAAAAAAAAGAAAAAAAAGAAATGAAACTTCGAATGTTTCACTGATTGGCAATCATAGGCTTTAACAACGTTAACGAGTGTTCTAGTTGTCTATGAGCACAGACTACATAATAAACCTTCCAGTTATTCTATTGTCTAGTAACTAAACTCTACAATAAATTTCTCTATAGGTTAAAGAGACATTGGGCTCGGAGTTCTCAACTAAAAAAGAGCAATCGCTAAGGAGATCCTCCTCCCCCCCCTAGCTATGTAAAACAAGGATCCTAGAAAGGGGAAAATATTATAGGAGAACCTGCATGTTTGTGGATGAACAACAAGGAGAAACCTGCGATTATAAACGAAAACTGATCATCACTAGAGAAAGAATGAAATTATGGCTTTACATCCACAATTAAGTAGATCTGCAGTCGATGGGCGTGGTGTGTCTTTTGCATTATCACGCAACGCTGTTCAAAGTTATCTTCAGAACGGATGGTGATTTTTTCTACTATAATATACACTATATACTGAATAAAATGGTGTAATGGATAGTTGATATTCCCGAGTATTGTAGTTAACGATGATGAAAGGCAACAATAAAGCTTTCAAGCACTCTAATTATCCATGATAACAGGTTGAATATTCTAGTTATTAAAGATCACAAATTACAATGTATGCCGCCTATCCATTGTACCATTTGGTGTTGATTGAGTTTTAATCTCTTGTTCGTTTGTTTTTGAATTTTGTGCAAAGCTAATCGAGGGTTATTTGCGCTAGGCGTCCCTAACTTAGCACTGATAGACTAGAGGGAAGGCAGCTAGTCAACACTACCCACCGCCAGATATTATGTTACTTTTTAACAAATAAACGGGATTGAACGTCTCATTATAACTCCCCACGGCTAAAAGGGCGTCGATCATAATCGATGACGGGGAGTCGAACCTTCGACCCCCAGATTACGAGTCAAGTGACTCTACTGCATTGAAAAAATATTATGTAGCCTTAGTTTGGAAATAAAGTTGACAGAGAAATCGCACATCCTTTTAAGACTTACAAAAATAACAGCAGGTTTGGTTTGTTTGAGTTTAAGCGCATAGGTACAGAATAGAGTATCTGCGCTGTCCAGCGCAGGGAATAAAACATTGGATTTTGGAGTTGTAAGTCAGTAAGCTTACCGCTAACCCACCAAGAAACAGTATATGAATAAAAATAAAATCGAAATTTTAAAGTTGAAATTCTGAAGAAAAATGCTTTAAGTTTACCTAAGTTTGTACAGTAAATAAATAAACACAAACTGGTTTAAAGTGAAATTAAGAGTTATTAGCAGAGTAATTCTAAAATCAAGTAAAATTCCTAAGGTAAAAATCAAGCATGTGAATGTATTTTGCTGATCTCGATTTCTTTCTCAGGCATACTTGAAAGTAGTTAGGTTAAACTATAGTGAAATAAAAACTAGTTCAATGGAAAGTGATCCTTTATATTGCCATAACTTAGATTTTTTATTGTTATACGACAGATAAAAGGAGTTGATAATTCCACTGTCTTAAAAGATGACAGATCACTCGAAGAAAAAAGTTTAGAATGATTTCTAATACCTTACTTATGACTTGAAAGAGTCAGCACTTAAGGGCGATGAGAATTTATATTTTAAATTAACGCATCAAAGCTTTCAAAAGCAACCAATCATATGAGTTCATTATAAACATATAATTTCTACCTTTAGAAAGAATTTCTAGGTTGCTTTTATCAAAGAAATTATATATTGAGTGCACTGAAATCTAACGTTATATTTATGAATATAAGTATATGGTTCTGAGGTTTTAAATTACAAATGAAATGCAAAATATGACCTCAGTCTGTTACTAAGTGCAGACGTTTTTACTTACAATAAATCAGTTTATAAAAAGACGGTAAGACTACGCCTAAAGATTAAACCATTTCACGTTTGTTCTTTATGATCATCACTAACGCTATTTTATAAGCCATACAATTTAAGGATTCTGCTTCATTAAAATATTATCAAAATTATTTTACAGTTTTAAAAACCTGTCTAAGGGAGAGTATATAGATATAAACAGAGCCGAGTGTGGCCTAATGGTTATCCTGTCGAGCTGCAGATCAAATTTCCAAGATTCACACTGCGATGCCACCACGCTCCATACTTTCAGCTGCAGATGTACTACAAGATTGACATTCAATCCTGTTTATTTGGGTTAAAGCCAAACAAAGCCCTTATGAAGGTGGGTGCTGCTCACTGGCTGTCATCCTTCTGACCACTGCTTTGAAATTGGAGATGGCTATACCTGAATTCAAGGGCCGTTTAGATAATGTGTGCATAAGGCGCTGTAAAGGTTGAAAATACCAATACTTATATTTTATATCTTCTCTTTTTACAGTTAATAGACTGATTTCTTTGTTAATTTCAAGGTATATCAACAGTTGCAACAGCCATGTTATATGAGCCTTCTGCATCTCTCAAAGCTGGAAATAGGCTACTATTGTAAAGAAATAAGCCATTGTGGATATCGAATTATAATACACCGTGCAGTATGTTCACAATGCTAATCTTGAATGCTTCTTATAGTCTAATGATAAATGTGTCTGAGATGTAAGAGGATCGACCTCTTTCATTACTATATAGATATTCGGCTAAAATGAAAACCTCAAGAAAATGAGCTAGTTGCCTATCCTGTCATGTAAGGCCTTGTGAGGCAATAAACAATAAAAAAGGGAAAACACGATTTCTTGGAGTGTTTTCTGAGAAATGAAATTTAATTCCAGAACTCTTGCACACATTAGTAATCTAGTGAAATGCAAAACAATAAAATGAATTGAACAATAATTCCTTGATATGTTGCAAACTATATGTATTTGTTTTCTAGCCTGTGTTATTTATTGTCTTTATTTTCAGAGTAGCTTTACTATCTGTTGTTACCAATGTCTGAAATGAAAAAGAAGCTTCTCTAGCTTTACGGATTGGTTCAGTACCATGCTATTGATGTCAGTACACAGTCAGCTTTTTTTGTATCATAAATTATCTTTATTCTGTGCACAGAAAAAAATTATAAAGGTCACTTTGAAATTAAATTTCTTCTGATTTTTCATTAGTTGCGATTTACTGATTTGTGCATACCTTATAGAAGAAACTTAGGCTTCTGGTATATACGGGCAAAATTTGCACACTGGAAATGCAACAAAACTTTTATAATCAAAATATATAATTCTTCGAAGCAAAGCGACAAATTATTACACAGAAAATAAACAAGAAAATGAATTTTGTGTAAAAAGAGCAAGTTACTATTTAGAGAAAAAAACAACCAATATTCTCAATGGTTACATTTATATTTAAAGCAGTTTCTGTGCATTAGCTCAAATGTCAGTTATAATAATAAAGTGATTAATGCACATAATACCAATATTTAACAGGGAAAATCTACCTTTTACGATATCTATTAATATTGAAGTACTTTTTTTTTCATAAAAAAGTAATTTATCATCACTTGAATTACAATAGGACATTTTTAATCGTAAACAAAAATTATAAAATCTTCAAGTTTAACTGCAGTCATTAAATTTATGTACATCGTTAGAATGTTGTTAGCTTCAGGCTTCACGGTTATTACAATTTGGCAGAATAAAAAGTTGAAAGTTTTGTTTAAAATGAAAACATCCGTCTTTTATACTTTTGTTTTGTTTTCTACTTCAGTTCACACTTATAAAACCAAAAGAAGTTTATAATAGCTTAGTATACTTTACTCGTAAAATTAACACAAACTCTAGCTATAAACTATATTTTATACCACGTTTCTTACTCACTTTATTCTTTATTATTATTATTTATTTGTTTATTTCATTATAACATTTTTAATACTTCATTATTCCCTTATTGTTCGTTTGTCGTTTCACCGCTTTTCTCTCTTGCTATGCTCCTTTCAGTAAATTATGTTACATATATCTTTCCGTGTATTCTTGTGCTTCATCTTCCTATATTTTACCTGTAACCATCCACCTGCTTTTCTCTTTCTCTCTTACACTCTCTGACTGCTAGACAACAAAGTTAGTGTGTACCAGTCCCACTTTGTGAATCGTTGCCTTTCTTAGCAAGGAGGCATTATTCTTTATACGTTTTGACTTTGTGACAGGGAAGAATATTTATCTTCGCCAGTTATCAGGAACCGAGTTTGTTTCTCCTTCATTAATAATGCAACTCCCCAACAGGAATAAATTTGGATACTAAAAAGGCTGAAGCAAAGCCGTATAAATCTCAAAAAGCTGTAAAAGTTTGTTTATTTGGAGTAAACAAAGTAGAACACCAAACAAGACGAGCATATATATAATACATTCCTTCACTATGCAATTATATCAAATTCAAAAAGCTGTAGCATATAGATTACTCGAAACAAATTCTTGTTATTCAGGAACCACGAAGTTTCAAGAGTTTTTGAAATGTTCGTATTTATATACTTATGAATAAATGAATTACTATTCTTACCTACGTATTTAGCTTTTTGTGTACTGTTACAGCGATGTGGAAAATTATACGTGTAAACATGTATTGCTTTAAAGGAATATCACCGATTGAAAAATGAAATATATATAATTTCTTGATTGTTAGCTGTGCTATTGAAGCATAATGAATTTCGATGTTTAACATCATTCAAGGAACGCGATTGGTAAGGAAAGTAAACAGTGCATCTTAACAACCAAATATATAAATATTTATATAAGAGCAGCATTAGAGTTACCGAGAGTCATCTTTCAATAAAATGATCGCAGATTCATCCTAAAAACACACAAAACAGTTGTTACCTAGATAAAGGCATATATATATAATTTTAGAAAAGAAGTAAAAGTTACAGCAATAATATAAATTACTTATGATATTATATACACTTATATATTTTGTAATTTTGTAATTTATATATTTATTAGGATAGCCCCTTCCCCGCACACATCTGTAGAATACTGTATGTTTTTACACATAAAAATATATTGATCATATGAAAGGTCAGGTCACTGTTTGAGTCGCATAAATGTGAAGATGTTGTCGTATCATGGGTAGCCTTCAAGAAAATGGGTAAGGACTAGGATCTAGGATACTCCACTCTGTAAAGAACAATCTGAAGCCTGGATAGGTTGTGGAAACTTCCCATTTTTAATGTTAATTGGTATGATTGAATAATTAATTTCAAAATATTTCAATATTGAGCATTTATACATGCATTTCTTTACTAATCAAATTATTCAATTTCATGTTTTCAAAAATTATTTCAAAGCTAATCAGTTTTCTCCTCGACGGCCGAATATTTTTCTTCGCGCCTGTTTGAGGTAATTGGCATTTGTGGTCCTCATGTGATAAAATACCACTTATGGATATAAAAGAATAATAACTGTAAAGAAATATTCGGATTTTCTATGCTATTGACGGAGTAAAAATTAATAAAGCAAAGTTTAAGATTGTTATTCTTAAGATCTATTTGAAGAAATGCTACCTACAATATAGATGAACAAAAACTATTGTACATTACAAGAACTTGAATGGTTAGGTTTCATCACAGTAAATCCTTTTTAAACGTAAATTTTGTTAATAAGAACTCAAACAAACCTGTAAATCTATAATGTTTTGCATACGATATCACTCAACCAAGTTCAAAATTTATTTCAACGTAAAACAGAAATGCCAATTTCTAGTCTTTAGCTTACAAAACGAACTACTTTTCTACATATAACTAATCAAGAAGGCTAGCTGAGCATTGTACTTTCATATTCTAAGTACTTCTGGAGATCAGTTTTCATATGTGGCAGAATATCGTTTTTTCTAAATTTTTGTTGAAACGTTATTTTAAGGGAATATTTACTGCCTACTCATACGACTACTTAAGCATTTCCTGCAAAATATTTTAATTATATTTCGAATAACACTAGAAACACGAAAGTTATTTTGAGTTGACTCATATCTGTAGAACCGTGATACTATTCCTGTAAATGTGAATTGTATCTAAATATGTTAAAATAACACAAGCCTGTGATAGTTTTGTTGTCTTAAAATTTTTACATGTTCTACAGTAATTCCTGTACACTGAATTCGAAAATGATATCCATTTTTCTTCATCAAGTACAGATTTTCCACAAAACGTGATATGTACTTTTACATAAGTGAATCATTTTCATTAAATTTGGGTCACATTTTGTTATGCTTAAAATGTTAACAATCACTGCCTATAGATTTCTCTAGATTAATCGCGACGTGAGAGTCTTATCGATCTTTCTAGAACCCACGAGAAACACACCGCTAGTATATAAACGGTTAACAGACCGCATGACGTGTCATTTCTGGATAGTATTTCTTTGCGCGTGCACTTTGACATTATTATTTTATTTTTGATATTATTTATTTGTCGATATGGCAACGAGAGGTTGTGTAAATGATCGAACATATTATTTTACATTTTTATAAAGAAACAAAGGCAAAACATTACAGAATTCGTCAAAAAAAGCGTATTACGTGTATTTTGGAATATAACTTGGGGACGAAGACAAATCATGGGGTCTGCACAAAGACATCATCAATACATCAGGGAAATGGATAGGAGGTATCAGGGAATGTGGAACATCAACATGATGGGTTATTACTGCTGGTCATTGAAACTCGATGCTCCAGACGCAATACATAAAAGAAAGACCACAACACGTAGTTTTGAGACTAAAAGACGTAGATTTCACAAAAAAATCAGGATAAATGAGGATGCGTATTCGTTTGACATCAGTGTTCTTCCCTTTTCTTCAGTTTGTTTGTATTTTTGTTAAAAACATAATAATAAAAAATTGACCATTGTGTGAAACGAAATAATTATTTGATATAAGTTGTTTTTTTCCTCCAGATTTGTAAAAAAATCCTTACGTGATAGAAAAAAATAATAATATTAGTTTCGAAATCTGCCTAGCTGAATTATGGAAAATCCGTTATTAAAACGAAAACAACTTTAATAAAGTGTGTAATCTGAACCTCATTTCCAAGCTCTATAAGTTTTACAGAGGTTGAATACGTTATATTAAAACGACAACAACTTTTATAAACTGTGTAATCTGAACCTCATTCCCAAGTTCTATAAACTCTACAGAGGTTGAATACGTCATATTCAAACGATTTTAGAGCCTCGCTACATTGTTACAAATTATGTTACCACTTCCGTTAACGATCTAAATGAAGACTGTACATCGTCACAACAGTTTTCCTGCGTAGATTCATTGCAAGAGGATCAGTAGTAAGGCTGTCACGTTCAAAGTACACCCCTACTCCCTGTTTAACTCCTATAATCCGTCTAGTCTACGAGGACAGCGGTTGCCAAGCCTCCGTTTCAACAGACCGATCCTTAGAAATCCGTTGACTTGAACAAAATGTCTTCATATGGAATATCATGTAATAAACACGCTTATTATCTAGATGCTTGAAGTATGCGACGGTTGAAGTGATACGTCATGAGATCAATTTGTTTTGCTTTTCCAAATGGGTATCCATCTTGGATCACGTGGACGGCTTTTGCTACTGTGCGTAGACTCTCACTTGTTACAAGTAAGTCTACGCGCTTTGATTACCACTACTGGGGTGCGAACTCTTGCGGGGCATCTTTTGAATGTTCCTGTTGTCCCAAGTTGTTCCATATGCCATTGCTTTTCAATGGCATTAAGAAAAAGGGATATCCTAGTTCAGTATATTTGAATCCCGATCTGAACACATTTTAATGATGTGAGTGTATAAATATTTTATTTCGACGAGGGCTTTTACATACCTTTCCTCAAAAAAGATCAATTCTCAGTGGCATTACAGTAAGTAAAAAATAATATATAATGTCAAAATATTGTTCTGATCTATGATGCTTTACCATGATTTCATATTGGCTGCGACATTGATGCGACTTGCTGATTTTCGTATTCATAGTCGTTTTAATATAACGCACTCAACCGTGCAGAAAGTGATTTTTTTCCCGGTTATCACCACGCATTAAATTTCACGCATTTTAGAAGATTTGAAATTCTTAAGTTATGTAACCAAAGAAAACGTTTTTTTCGATGTAGACTCGAAAATGCATTGGAATTTTATATAAATATATTGTAGTGACCACCAACCCGTGGTTTAAAACTTTTGTAGAAGATATATAACCATCAAAATATTGTTTCATACATAATTATTTTGCCTTTTGATTTAGTTGTAGTTTTAAATAAAAATGCCAAATGTGATGCAATTTCACTAGTTTTATTGCCATATTCATCGACGCTAATAGCAATATTAACAAAAGACAAAACTAGTTTCTAAATTTACTGTAACAAAATAGTTTTGTGTTTGGCTTACTTTGATCTTATATAGGTGAATTTTATAACTTGTTTGTTTGGAATTAAGCACAAAGCTACACAATGGACTATCTGTGCTCTGCCCACCACGGCCTTTGTAGCGTTGTAAGTCCGCAGACATACCGCTGTGCCACTGGGGGGGGGGGGGGAGCTGATTTGTTTGTTAATGTTTATAGGTTTATTTCATACTCAGTGTTGAAATTCTAAAAATTTATCGTTTTGCACACTAAGAGTAATAATAGTACCGAAAAGAATTACTCTCATATGCTATATTTGTATTTTATAAGAAGGAAATTCTATATTACACTACAACATGCTCGTTTTTTGTATGTTTGTGTCGTTGTTTTTCCTGTTAACTGCATTATAAGTACCAACAAAATCAGAGATTAGTATGAAAATTATAATTTAGTAAATAGCCAATAAACGTTACGTAGTACCTTTTCTGGATGTATAGACAACAGTGGATACTTCAAATACTAAAATGTAATTGCACCGTTCCTGGTTTAGAGCTGCTGAATAACTACTTTAGCTTTTGTTGTTTGATTTCACTTTGAAGTCCACAATTATGCACTGTACTATTATATTATCAACAACTGCTATGTCCTTTGTAACAAGCCTCTACGAAAAACGACAAAGGTTACTTTTAGACCATGCATTTTGACATTCTTTCCACAGATCCTCCCCTGTAATTGGACGTCGAGTTACAAGACAACGTTAGAGGAGACAAATATCTCAAAAGCCCATAAAAGCTGCGGGGTTGGCAAGTATAAGTGATGGAATAGAACTGTTGTCATATTGGTGTCTTTTGTCAACTTCATTATGTAAACAGCCTTTATTTTCGGGGTGTAACTGGAAGCTTGTGATGGAGCCTCTCTTGGCTTCAAATCTCTGTTTATTACCTTGTTAAAGATACCAGACAATATATGTTAAGATTCGTCGCAAAAGTTTTATTACTTTGGAGAGTTTTTTTTTTTGTAATTGTAACCATAATCTTCACTTTACTTATGAGGGTGCTTCTCCGGGTTGACTTGATCTATGGTTTTTGAGTGCGTTGCTGTTAAAAACGCTCTGCTGTGCGAGACTTTCAGCTTCCTTAAAGTCTTCCTTCTTCTAATAGTTGTGTCCTTTGATTCTATGTCACTTTATAATTTCGCTGATGGAATATATTTCTTCGGAAAGAGCTGTGGCACATATCTTCAGCCAAAATTGTAAACGAAACACTATTGAAATGTCAAATGGTTGGGTTTTCTTCGTGAACCAAATACATAAGTACTCAACATATAGTCCATGGGGTCATGACTTGCATCTGCGGTGACACATTACTGCACTGGTTCTCATATATCATGATTAGCATTTGATTGACATTTGATTCAACTAACAAAATACTGGTCTCGAACAACCAAAGGAAGTTCCGGTGATCCTTTACAAGAGTGTGAACAAGTTTTTTATAGCTTTGTATTATTGATTAACTAGCAGAAACCTGCAAAACATTTGCGGTCAAATTAGTATCTTTATTGCAACAGTACTTCTTTAAACATCGGATTTCTAAAATAATGTAAAATAATTCTAATCGCGGAAACCGAAATCTATAAGTTCACTTGAAGTAGGCCTGATATTAGTTAAGCTTTTATTAAGTACTGTATATATTCAATAAAAAGATAAATTAACACAATAACTTGTGTACGTTTTTGTTTTAGTTTGGTTAGGGCTAAACCTTATCTCATTTAAAATTACCACTAAATAACCTTATGATGTTATCCTACGATCTAATGTTAGACATTTTTTATACATTTGATATACTTTTGATATGTCGTTGTACAAAGTGTCTACTAAAGTATATTCGCATCCGCCTTTCTTATATATAGGTTGTAATAAAGTGCGCGCGCATGCGCATGCGTGCATTTTTAGGACAGATAAAACTGAGTATTACTATAACAAATTATCATAAGTTAAATATTGCATTTCAGATTGCCGGACAAGCGAAGATACGCTTTTTCTAGTTTTATTTTATATATATATTGATTAGCATAACTAATATAAATATACATCTTTAAATGCATAACGATAGTGGAAAAGTTTTATTATTTATTTGCGACGACATCCACTTCAATCGATACCGTCAGGTGAACTGCAAACATAATCACCGTAAAAAAAATCATTTCTCTTTAATGTTTATTTTACGAGTGACGTCGCGAAACATAATCTCCTTCACAGGCAGAAAAAAACTGTGAAGGCTTAGAGTTACTTAGATGTTGTTGCTTTGGATATTTTTAGGGCTTATTTTTCTTCAATTACATATATTTATACTCAGACTAAGTAAATTTGAAAAACAAAACCGTTGTTTCTACTTGATTCATCTAAGACTTTCAAATCACTGGAAGAGTTACTTTCATACGTGAGCACACCTTTAAATGTTTGATATAAGTCAGAGTACGCTGGCTACGTCCCCATGGGTCAGCAGTGAGTTTACAGTGCTAAAATCCGAGGCTCGAATATCCGTGGTGGACGGAGCGTAGATAGCCTATTGTATAGCTAAAACAAACAAACGCTAGCCGCCTAAAAACTGCTACAAAAATTTAAAAAATATTAATATCTAAAAGTTTAAGAGCATTATATAGACTTTTTTCAAAATTTTTTGGGCACGTGTGTAATCTTCAATTTTGAAAACTCAGGAGGATGACGCAAGAATTACGTCAAAACATGCAGAATGTATGAGATTGTTTTCCAGTCACGTCGGGGATTTTACCACTTTTTAACCTTGTACTGTAAGTTATTATTTTAATAATTTGGAGATTGGAAACAATCTCGTTTTACTGAATTGTGTATAAAATAATCGTTGTTTTTAAATAATGTTTTTTGGTTTTCAAAACATTACATAAACTGTCTATATTTAAAATAATGAAGTATATAAATTCAATTTCAAACTTCGTGGATTATTTTATATACTTGTGTCATATTCTAAACCAACTTTCTCACTCCATCAACTCTGAACTTAACTTAATATGTAATACACTCTAAGTTGAAAAGTTTACAGTGCATCACGCAACTGTGTGCTTATGAGAACAGCAAATTTTGTGTTAACATGTTCATAATATGATTGTAAAAGACGTTGATGCAACATTGTTGATCATAGGTTGTTTAGTCTCTTAGACAGTGAAAGTCCATACTTTGAAAAAAGTTGTTGATCAAAACATTGTTGATCATAGGTTGTTTAGTCTCTTAGAAAGTGAAAGTCCAAAATCTTAGTATGATACTGACTCATATTTAGCGATCTATGACTGTGATAAACTAGATGTACATACACAGTGAATTTCCGTGTTTCTGTAGGCAGAAATATTTTGCATATATATAGATGTTTCAACGTTCGTCATACGTTGTGGTTGCAGGTTGAATTTGGGTGTTTATGAACTGAAACAAATGTAGAACTTTTTATTTTAAAGATCAATTACTCAATGTCTAAGTATTTAATGAAAAAGAAAATCAGAATGCATTCCCTTGCTTGTTTAGCTTAAACAACTTAAACTTCTTAAACTTCCAAAATTTAGTTTGAAACTTTATCCTCTAGCTTCTTTCAATAGGAAAGAAGGTATCTATGACATGGTTGAACTGTAAATAATTTTAATAACAAAGAAAAGTTCACATTAAGACAGAAATGCAATTTTACCAAAAGCTAGATTATAAAACGTTTAATCACTTGATATCAGTAAAATCGCTGTACTAAACTATACGTCAAGACTAAGAGAATCAATCATGGGCCAATAGTCACCTATTAGGGACCAAAGATATATATATATCCCTAACGGTTTGCGTTTTTGGTGAATATAATTAAGTGGATTTCAGCAAATAAATAAAATGAAAATAAACGGGTACAGTTGGTATTGCTCTATTTGTTCTGTGAAGTTAAGATAACCCTTGTTTTTTTTTGCAAAATTCACTTAATAGAAAACATCTTCCACGTTATCAGATCATATGTCATGTCTGTATTAACAATCAACCAGTCTCTTGGTGATTAAGCAGTATATACTTGAAGGCTTACAACGCTAGAATTCGAGGTTCGATCCCGCGACAGACACAGCACAAGTACTCTACTATGCAACTTTGTGCTAAAGCCGAAACAAACAAGCAATTATGTAAGCGATATATGTTATAAAAGTCGATTTTAGTGTAAAATAAGGTGACTTACACATACTTTAATCATACATATCATTCTGTGTAATAATGTACTGTGATATATTTTGTTAAAACAAATTTATGAAACAGTAGAATGTTTGGGAAAAATATTCATGGAAACTAATAAATTTTATTTTCTCTTATCATTGAGATTTTAAAGGATCTTTTATGCTTTAGTCTATTGTTGTCTAGGAAAAAAAATGTTTTGTTTTCAACTCGAATTTACTTTGAAATTTCACACGTTCGTACTTAATGAAAGTAAGTTGCTTGATTTTAATTTTAATAAGTTTGAGAAAATAAAATGTTTACGATTATGTAATAATATACAGCTGCATAAGGTATCTCGTATACAGCAGTATCAATGGAACGTGAACTGTGACAGTGGCATCTCCTACGAAGTATGAAACGTAAAATGCAAAAAATGTCTAGGTGGTAACTTTTGAATCACATAGCTTATATTAAAAGCCAGATATCTCGTGAAATAATCCTAGAAAAGTATATTATCATTCAGGATTCAATCAGAACAGGATCTGCTAAGAAATGTGGTATCTTCAGGCATATAACATAAATTTTTGGAACATATTGTATTAAATAAGACAGAACATTGGCGTTTAAGACAGTTATACTATGATGATCCTATTGAACTAAAATCGATAAAATAATGTCGTGCTATCAAATATATATATTGATATAAAACATATAAGACAAATATATTAATATATAAATGCTGTATTTATTAATTTTTTCAAACAAGGAGTATCTACTCAAAACGCATTACCCAAAGCGAACCTCTCAGATATTACAAATTTGTAGGAAATACTTAAATCAGGATTGTTGCCAATAGGACGAGATCTTTGGAAGACGATTATAAGCTGATTCCACACCAAGGAAAAAGCAAGTCAATTGGAAAAGTTTTTAAGCAAACAGATATATAAAAATACACCAAGATACCTGAAACACAGTCTAAAATCTGCTTCAGAAAACTTCTATTTTATGTCCCAAACCAATTTGTTTTTGTAAAATAGAACCAAGATACAAAATTATGGAACATCAAATTTCGACACTTTCAAGATGATACGTGAAAATGTCGAGACTAGTTTCCGTAATAGTGGATCTTAACTTCATTTTTGAATATTTTACAAGCTATTGTTTATTTACCTACTATCACTTTTGGTTTTAGACGAATTATTATATCAACTGTGCCACAGGGGAAACGTCTGAATGATTTATTAGATGAAATAAAAATGGAAGCATCTAAAACATAATATGGAATAATTTGAACTTGAAGCTAGTATTTAGTGAATTCGAAGTAACACACTGTGACGTATTTTAACCCACATCAAGAACTCTGGATTCTTCAAGAAATCCAGAATTTTTTACGTCGGAGCCAAAGCATACATAGTTATTTTCTGACACGGCCTCGTCACTTCCTTATGCACCAATAAACGCAATGAGAATTATGCTGACGAAGGAGCAGCAAGTGTAATGAAACATCGCTGACCTGGAGAGTTGTCTTGTTGCGTATGTACTAAATTAAACGATTATTTAGTGGCAAGTTATTCAGTGAATCTCAAGTAATAAGCAATTACGTGGAGAACTGTTCAGAATATTAGCTGAAGATTTATTGGATTAAATACTTATATAATTAATATTATGGTTAATAATGTGACAAACATATAATTGTTTAATTGTGTATGGATGTTTTTATTAGTAAGTACTCGACACAACGTTAAGTTTATATGTTATTTTTCCATTAGAGATTATTTGACAGAATAGTAAATTTATACTATGTTTTTCCATTAGACAGTACTTAACACAATAGTAAGAATATATCCTATTTTCCATTAGAAATTACTCGACGTATTACTAAATATAAATTCTCCCAATAATCGATCGTTCACATGTAGTATTTGTTTAAATTATATAGTACCCATTCGTTCATTTTTCCTCTGTACCTTTACCTGCCCACTTTTATTATTTGTATTTTTTATTATTTTAGGAGTAATTAAATATGTTTAATAGTACTATGATAGGAAGACGTTACAATTTTTACTGAATCATCTGGTTTTGATTGATTTGGTTGTTTTTAAGCAGAAAGTTACAAAATGGGTTATCTCTGCTCTGCCCATCATGGATATCCAAAGCCGATTTTTTCGCGTCGTAAGCCTGAATACTCACCGCTGAGCCACTGGTGAGCGAATCATTTATAGAAAGTCAATATTATGTAGGTTTTCCTTGCAATGTTATACACATGTTATGCAACCTCTTTACAGTGTAGAGATATCTACATGCACAGATAAATCAACGTTACTTTCTTCCCTTGATGAACTTGTAATCAGAAGCTTGTTATAGATTAAGATAACATATTTCTTAATATGTAGCAATGTACAGTTGACTCAAAACACTCCTACAGAATTTTACATAACTACCTGGTTAAAGGGTAACTTATTTTGCTAAAAATAACCTTCCAATATTTAATGGACCCAACAGCATTCTTACATTGTTAAATAATATCACAAGATATTTTTACACTGACAATAACCTCTAATTTTGCAATTGCCATATTTTCAATTTTACATTGTTAAATACCTTTACCTTATTTATGTGATTCAATTAATTTTAATGTTGACATTAACTTTCTGAACATTCATTTAGTTCCACTCTCAATGTTAATGATAATCTCTCCAAATACAATTACTTCAACATTATACTGATATTGTTGAATTGTCTGTGTTCGATTGACATAATATCAATGTTAGTAGCTTTATTAAATTTTTCAGCTTCTTACATAGGTTACTGTTTCATTTTCTTCTAATTGCGTACCAAAATTTTGTTGTTAGATAAATTAATCTGAGGTGATATTTTGAATTATCCACAATACTGAGCTGGTTCAGTTTCAAGAATTAGGCTCGTCAAGTTCTTACAATATGAGAACACTTACATTATGAAAATATCCACCCTGACGAAAAACAAACATTTTGCAAGTTATTTCGCTTTATTTTAGAATGTTCTAATATCTTTTAACTTAGCCTCAAGATGGTGATTAAAACTGTACTGAACCAAAATCAAGTATCTGTTAATAGTTAAACTTGCCATGAATTACAGCGCTTAAACAAATTTCCAACTACAACCTGCAAAGAGTTAAAAATCGAAGCTCAGTGCAGATCTTAATAGAGGCTTGTTATATTTCCATTTATGGGCTTAGCTCGAGTAAGTTCTAATGCTAACTTAATCACTTCAGGTAAGAAACAAACTTTTCACAAAATATAGCATCACACCGAAGAAAACTATTTTAACTCACTATATAGCTTCATTCAGGAAATTCGTAATCTTCTTGAATATTCATTATTAAAATTATTGAAATAAGTTACGATTTTCATAGTTAAACTTAAGTATTAATGTTTAAATAGTTCATTGTTTTAGTCCTGCTTCCTGTTTAAAGTTACACTTTTTTATCCATTTTTTTATTTACATTGAGTTTGTAAAATTAAGTAGGATTGGACAGCCAAATCCGTTTGTTTTCAGTTTTATCAAATGTTATTTTACGTTAAAAGCGCTTTATAAACGGTATACTACACTTTAGGAAAAGTACCTGCAGTTAAAAGTTCGTTAAGATTTTGAAAGTCAATACTTATAGTTGTGATGTGAAACATTTTAAGCTCATATTGCCTAACAAAACTGGTAACTCGATACGATTTATACAATACTGTGACACGAGTTTCATATCATACTGGGAGCTCTAAAGCAAAAGTAAATCTAGCATCAGCACGAGTCATAGCCAAAGAGATGTTTCTTTAGAAAGGAAAGAACACATAACACAGTGGGGTGTATAAACAACATTTATTTGAAAATGAGTTACTGCTATTGTTGTGATAAAGAAAAATTCGAAAAGAAACACACTGTATATTATTATAGGACAAAAAGTCGTAAGTACATTCCTGTTTACTTTTCTTTGTGTTTTGAATAAATCGTTATATGTTATACATAGAAAACGATATGAACAAACATTTGCAGGAGAGTAGTAAATCAACAAACAACGATTAGTCCTTACAAGTAGTTGTTTGTTAATTTGCTACTGTATTAGCACAATGCGCTTCCCTGTACATGTATTTTCATGATATAAACATAGTATAGAGCGAAGAAATAGCAAAAATGAACCTATACAAAACACTTAGCTTTTCTCAACCATTTTCATGATATTTTAATTGATCAAAGTTACTACAAAATTCTTATCATAATTGATATTATTTAGCACGTTCTCAAAAATGTATTTATTTTAAATATTCGTGTTTCTATGAATAACTCTAAATAGTATTATCTAATTTGATAGATTTTGTAATAAAGAGATTAGGGTTAAGGTGATTTGAATTGATAGACCTTATACAGTTTCCTGCTTTTCGTTGCATTCCAGGTCTATTTTTTTGCTCTTCGTGCTGTGACTAATGAGGGATAACTCTTAATTATCATAAGCTATTTTGCTTACTTCATACTCATTACTGAATGCGAATATTGGAACTCCTCGGTGATTAGCAAAGTCAAATAATTATATTTTGCATTTCTGAAGTTTGTTATCTTAATTTCAGTTTCTAAAATACGCGTAATTAAGTGTTCAATTTTGTTAAGCGTCTGATAATTTTCTAAGTTTAAGTAAGTGTGAAGGAAACGAAGAAAATACAATTCAGTTGGAAAAATACTAGTTGGGAATTATTTTTCGTGTATACCAACGACTTTAGAAAATGTTTTGCCTTCTCGTATTGATCAAATGTAAAATAATGTAGGTTTTTATGAAACAAAAATTAAAATTGTATTATAAATAAGCGTGGATGGTGCAATTTGGAACTGATCACGTCATGTCCTTTAAAACCTACCAGTTTATTATAGGTTGCGATAATCTTAAGTTTATGATAAAATTTGTAATGTGAGTAGCACTTTTGTTTCTTTCGTTGTTTGAAGTTAAGCATAAAACTACAAAATGGATTATCTGTGCTCTGCCCACGACGAGTATCAAAACCCGGTTTTTAGCATTCTAAGTCCACAGACATGCCGCTGTGCCACTGGGGGGCAGGCACTTTTGAATTGATCAACATCTCTTTGAGATATACTATTTAAAAAAAGCAGAGATACTGTGTGTTTTAAATAAGAAAAGGTTTTAGGAACACTAAACGCCATGTGATAATTAATTGGTCATGGAAGAATGTGAATCATTTGAACCTTTTCTGATGCTGTTCAATAAGATTTAACATTAAAAAAGATATAAGCTAATCTCCTGGATTTGAAATGTATATTATAATAAAAATTTTAATTCGTATATATATATTAAATGTTAGAGTAATTTTATCTCACTTTACTTTTATTAATTTATTCTTATATATGCATCTATGTGACTTTTTTATAATTGTGTGAATTAATATTTATTTGTGATTATTGGCTACGCTTTGATGTTGCTCATCGGATAAATAGTACTTATCTTATGAAGTTTTGATGAATGATTGCTAGAAATTTTGGAAAGACGTTTACAATAGTACTTCCAACCCACGCTTTGTTTGTGATTGTTTATGTTTGTTTGTAATTAAGTACAAAGCTACACGATGGGCTATCTGTGCTCTGCCCAACACGGGTATCGAAACCCGGATTCTAGAGTTGTAAGTCAGCAGACATACCACCGTGCCACTTGGGAGCTGTTATTGTTTAAAGCTGACTTCTCTTCAAAGGCAAGAATAATCTGTATCTTTCTTTTTTCTCAATGTAATCTTAAAGGTATAAGTATTTGCGCCAATTATACACATATATATAGATAGATAGATATCATTTGAGAGTTTAACGATAACGAATCACTTTATAAGGTGCAAACTGTGATAAACTATAATTTTCATATAACATCAACTGCAAGTTGATTTCTTTCTAAAATTAAATTTTTTTTATTCATCCACGTTGAAAGTATAAACAACAAGAAATAGAAAAGTACTGACTGATTTAAATATCCGAACATTTCATCCTAGAATTACTATTTAAATATATTTAGTTCTTAACTCCTGTTAAAAAGCGATGCATACTTAATTGTGTTTCGGACAACACACATATACCTCTTTCATGGTTGAATTAACAAATCCTGATGCTAGATCAAATTGGTTAACTTTTGGTCGATTTGTTTCAAGAGAAAGAAATACGGAGTAAATTGCGTATTTACCAATGGTTTTATCAGCAAACTATAGTATGAATAACATCTAAACCTCTCAAGACTGTGAGCGACACCTCAAATGAAAATTGTAGTAATCCCATAAATATACACACACATATGAAGATTCAACACATTATTATTGCATACATGTGTTGTTTTCTTGATCCACATTCAACTAAGTTATTTAGAACATGAATTTAAAGCATCAAAGTGAGACTGAACAATTTCGCAAGACCGATACATTCCTATTGTTGAATACCCGAGTCTACGCTTCTATCATTTTCACATTCACTCCTTTTCTGAGGTATGTTTTCTGGTGTATTATGACTGTTAAAGATATTCTCACTTTACTTACCGTATGGTTTCTCTTTAGATGCCGGTTTCTGCTTCACATGTGCGCCGAAAGTGAGGAGCCACAGTTGACCAAGGAAAACAAAGCAACATGAAAACTTCAATTCAGCATACATAGTAGATTGAAGTTCATAGAGTTATAGTAATACTAACTGCGGTAAGATTAACAGTGCCCACTAGTCACTGTCCAGAAATCTTAACGAATTAGAGTCTGAAAATATACTACGTTCGCCAGTTCTTGGACTTGCTTATAGCGATACTTACTTGATTACTGTGGTCACAAGATTGACAGTATTTGGATAGGAGGTGGGCAAACATACCTTATAAACGAACTTCACCGATCGATTTTCCTAGCGTCATGTTGGTTGCTCAATAGGTGGCGGCACGTGTTATGGTTTTACAATTTAATCACAATATAAAATCACAGCTTATTGATGAATCCATTTATGGTATCATATTAGATTTACAAAACTTTTGAAGTTAAGCCTACAAATAATATAAAGTGGAAGATAGCAAGCTACAATATAAAAAAAATAGAAGAAATATTTGTTATTGTGGTTGTAATCGTCTGTAGGCCTCTTAATGTACTGTGTATTAAAAGTCTAGGAAATATCTTATAACATTAACGTCAATATCTAGATGCTTAATTTGAGTCGGTATTTTTTATTAAATAGTGCAGTACGATTTGTAAGATATTAAAGACAACTAGAAATATATTGAATAACGAAAACTTTATTTGCCATAAAAAACGTTAAACGCTAAAATGTATTATACCTTGGGGAAAAATAAATTCCAATTTAATTGATATATTAATACATACAGTTTTGTATGTATATATATATATATATGTATGTGTGTGTAAAAAACACATATATAATACTTGTTTTGTAATTCCTTTGAGCTAGCGAATGTGGCCATTTCCACTAATGCTGTATTTTTGTAATAAACTTTACAAAAACGCGATGAAAATAAGAGGGGTATTCAAGCCTTTTTCATGGAAATTATTCAGTAAGCTTCCAAACACAAAATGCCTTTACATAAATTTTTCTGACTGACTGTACCATTTACAGTAACTTATTTTATCTTAATGACGTTAAATGTTGCTGGTATAAAGGTAATGAAACTTACACATTACGTTTACCCATAAAAAAAGCCTTTATAGATAAATAGAATCAAAGGCTTTGCTGAGCGAAGATATATGCTATTTTAATTAGAATAAATTATGAAAAATAACTTATAACTTTGGGGTATTTCTATTCGGCACTCTTTGTTAAAAGCTTTGAAATCAGAAATGTCAAAAATAAATGATCCCTTTTGCCGCCGTGTTACTTCTGTCACGATGCCAAACAATATTTTGATATGAAAGATTTTTAATCTTTCTGAGTTTCTGTTTTTCCTAAAGGATTATATTGTAATAAATATATTTTCCCTATTTTTCCTCAAATTGGGGAGTCTATTATGTATGAAAATGGGAAATATTTCATACATAACACTCACAAGCAGCAAATATTACAATCGTTTAAGCGTGAAGTATCGAATATCCAAACCAACAAATTATTTTATTTTATTTTACCAAACCATATTTACATTTGATGTAATGTAATTTCTTGAGTTACAAAATTATGGAAAACTCAATATACATATACATAAACATAATAGATCAAACCCCAGCACATGCCCTTAAGCAAATATTTTTTCACAATAATTTATTATATTTTTATAATTTGTTTGTTTTTGTAATCAAGCACAAAGCTACACAATGGGCTATCTGTGCTCTGCCCACCACGGGTATCGAAACCCGGATTCTAGCGTGCTACTGGGGGCGTATTTTTATAAAATCTTTAGCGGTGTTTGCAAGGGCAAGTTTCAGAAAGCTTAGAATTATTGACAGCTAAGAGATATGAAGCTCTTTAAATTATAACAGTGATCATTTTGAGAAAATGGTTTGAAATTTTCTTGTTTAAAATAATATCTAATAGGAGAAATAAACTCCGGAAAAATTCAACATATCTCTCAAGCTGCAAATTAATATTTATACACATTGCTTTTAATTTGCCCAGTTCTGATTCTAAATCAAAATGGTGTAAAAATGTAATTTCATATCTATCTATTGCCTCCTACAATCAACATACGCGGGAGTGTGTTGTGCGGCCAAAACAACCTGGGTGTTATTAATAGGAGTGACAGAATAGCAATTTTCCACTTTCTGTAGCTCGGGCTGTGTTAATCCAAACTATGACATATTTTCAGTGGATGTGTTCTACTGGACCCTTACTTCATATATCAGATTTCATTGAGAAATACACGAGATATAAAATCTCCAATTTTGATTGAACTTCTTCTTATTCTTTTTTCTTCGCACCCAAAGTACGAAAACTTTATTTCATATAAAAACATACTTACCTTTCATAGATTTTCGACAAATTCGGTAAGCTGATAGATCTTTACAACTTACAATTAGGTATCAAATTTGGTCAAACTTTAGATCACATGGGCAAAGTTACACAACAAAAATTAATTTTGACCAAAATTTTGCACACGCTTACTTAGAAAGTCGGGTAAGCCATCGGTCTAAAATATTTACCACAGCTTCACTAAAGAGTAAAGATGAACATTTTTTTAGTTTTTTGTCATTCCGATTAAAGATGGCTGATTTAAAGCAGCAAAACTGTAGGTTGAAAGCAGCCGCAGATACATAAGTATTTGTTAGGCCAAGCAAACTAGATTAGCAGTTTATAGCCCAAGTTTTCCAAATAATCATACAGGTGGACGGTTATTATTCATTGCCAACTTTTAAGCATAAATTTGCTAAATTCTATGAAATTCTCCTAATAAAGTGTGTTTAGTGTTACGTGATATTAGATTAATTAGTTATCATAAATAATGATGCTCGATACGGCTGTACTGAGTGTATACGGGTGAAGAGAAGAAACTGTTAATCTAGTTTCCATGGCTCTACTGTAGAGGACGTTATTAACACTGTTTTAGAGAGGAAAAACTACCACCGTATATTTTAAGGAATCTGGTTAATTCTGTAAAGTGTAGGTCTTCTCCAAATAATAGAGTTGTGATACTAAAGCTAATGTTGGTTACTATCGAGTGTCACTTTCTTACTTGCTGTGGTTTGTTGGTGTATATTGACATGATATCTAATCAAAAACACCTAAGTATTTGTTAAGAAGTGTTAATTGGCTTTCAGTCCTTAGTTATCTTTCTGTAATAGAACCTGGATAACATACACACTGCTCGTTTCGTGGTGGATAATAACCTTAAGCGGAAAGCAATATCATCATTAATGAAATTCTACGAGTACTTCAATATACCTCTTGTAGTGAGTCTCATCATATTTGAACCCAATATTACATAAGCTTATTTTAGCAGCAAAATCGTTAATCCTACAGGGCGGAAGACTCTCTTATACTTTGATGGACAAATATATGTATGTAGAAGATGTTTGTAATCTCAGATAGAAAGTACCATAAAAGTCTAAGCCGTGACTATTCTGCACATTTAGCAAGAAACATATAATCTTAGGAGATCTCAAGTAATGATGTATGTGCATATCCGACATGTGTCAGCTACCTTACCATATTTACCAAGCAAAGGTACAACACTTGCCATATGAGCTAAACAATGCTCCAAGTTTCAACAAAATGTTAAGACATTTCGGCCTACTGTATCGTTGTTGCACTTTTTAGACTTTCCATAGGCGTAAAAAATGTTCATATAATATTTTACATCGACTTGTGTAAAGATCATATAAAAAATTAAAAACTCATTTTCACTTCATCTCAATTGATTGGGGTAATTAAGACAATAAATCCAAAATAGTGTTGTGTTGCCAGAATAAAAAACAAAATACTTCAAAATCATAATTCAAACGCTACGGCGACAGGTTAGAAAATACTACGGATACATTTTGAAACTAGTGTTGTTGAGATAATAAAGACCTCGAACCCACAGTAAGACTGGAATATATCCGGGTTGATTTTAAACCCGTAAACCCGTAAAAAAATGTGTTTTCTTGTTAAAAAACGACCGCAAACTCAATATTAAAGAAGAGTTTTTTTTATTTACTAGTGTTGATATGAAGCATTTAACAAAAGTGCTGTATTGTAGGACTACCAAAGACTTCAAACTCAAAGGAAAACCGACGTATTTATGGATCATAAAAACTTAACTCACAACAAAAATTATTTCTTCCTGGGCTAATAAAACGTCAAACATTTGGTATGTTACTTACAGTAATATTATATTCATTATTATGCCAAATTTAATAGATTGGTATAAGAAGTAACTTTTTCATATAACTTTAGGGCAAAAATTTGGATCAAAATTTTCGTTTTGGTTGTTAAATTTCGTGCACAGCTACTCGAAGGTTAAATGTACAAGCCGTCCTTAATTTAGAAATGATAGACTAGAAGGAGGCATCTAGTTAACATCACTCTCCGCATTCTCTTGGTCTGCCTTTTCCAACATACGATCCTACGATTTGCAGATTACTAGTCGAACATCGTAACCACCAGGATATGCCAGGGTGGATCGAAATGAATTTATGTATACGTTGTTCTGTACGTTCGCCCATTTTGTATTCTAAAATGCATTTACTTTGCATTCAATACTTTGTTTTTCATATTTGTGGCCGTGTTTTAATATTATAGCAACAGCACTGTGTTGTTTGTCATAAATTCTTATTATTATACTCGTAGTTATACATTTTCAATAAAGTCTTTTTATTTTATTGGAGAGATGAATTTGTTCAAAGTCACCTTTAGTCTTAATAAACTCAAATAGTTTCATACATTTTTTTGTAGTTATTGATTATATTGTTGTTTCTTTAGTTGTAATAAGTCTCTAACATTTATTGCCATATTCCAGATTGATCAGACCTTTCACTTCAAAAAGTGATTGTGTAACTTTTAGCCATTATTAACTGTTTATAATCGATGTTTTGAGTTACGATGTGATGTCAGGCTACTAAAATTACGTTTTGCCCCTTAAAAAAACAAAAACAAAACTCCATTGCACCCACCCCCTCTTAAGGGTTAATAACGCTAAAATTCGGGACTCGATCTTTGCAGTAGCAACAACCCAAATAATCCTTTGTATAGATTTTTAAATAAGAAACAACAACAACAACAAAAAACGACAACGACGAGTAACTTTTGCTTAATGCTTATCCAGTTTATGTAACAAAACATACTTATTACCAATACAACTATATTTTATACATAAGACTAAATTCCACGAAAATGTCGATGCGCTTCATGACTGAAGACATTATAAATAAAACTACACCTGCGAGTTTGTGCTTTAAGAAATGCTTGACTGTTTCATTTCTTATGAAGGAGTGGTAAGAGTTAACAAGTATTGATAAACATTCTGAAACTAAGCCTGAAAAAAAATCATTTGATTAGAAGCAAGGAAAAAAGATTATGTTTATAAGTATACAAAAAAATGTCATATATTAGTAAACAATTGGTTTCTAGTGAAACTAAATATAATATGTTTGACAAGTTTTGAAGTTACAAAAGAGACTTTTTAATGCAACAGATATGACTTTTAGTTCGAATAATTTTCTACAATGTTATTTATAATATATACACCTGTATAACTCAGATGTACTTGTTTTTCACCACAAGTAAGTTATAAAAATATATTTTGGTATAAAGAACTTAGGGTAGCTAAATAGCTCTCAGTATGAATTGAAAACAACAATAACAAAAACATGAATGTATGAATATGATTAAACAAATAGGTAGAAAACTGTTTACCTTTTAACATATAAACACAAAAATGCTATCATAGAACGATTTTATTAGCAAAAGCAGTACTAAAAACTTTAATTCATTTGGTGTCTGCTAAGTTTGTCGTTATATATGATAGTTCATTTCGCCTCCTTTAAAGTTTACTTCCCCGTTGGGACAGCGATAAGTCGACGAACTTGCAACGCTAAAATCCGGGATTTGCGAATTTTTGTTAATTTAGAACCACGTCGTCAAGAGATAGGTCGACGTAATTCTCTTTAATATTAAAGCATTTGGCTGCTTGCGTTTAAGCGCAAACTACACAACGGGCTATTTGCGTTGTGCCTCTCAAAGTTATCGAAACTCGATTTTTAGTGTATAAGCCCTTGAGCTTATCATTGAAAAGAGGGGGTACATGATTATAACAGTCAACCAATATAAAAATAATAACTATATCTTTAATATTTTTTTGTAAGAAATAATCCACAGATTAAGCATCATATTAATGAATCAACAAAATATGCAAGAACAAAGACCAGTTTTGTGAAGTACTTAAAGTATTGTTCAACTGACACATCAATCTGTTTCGGATGTTCCATTATAATTACGATAATGTAGTTTTTAGTAATCAATAAATTATCAATTTAGTTGTGTTACTTAGTACAAGAATAATTTTAATCATTCTTCCAAGACATGTGATAGACATCTGAACTGAATCCACTTTTATGGTAATTGATGATTGAATATAAAATTTCAGATTCGTTGACTATTTTATCTTTGATCTGAGATACAACAAAACCTTTATATCAAATGTTTTATTGAGTGCTACGACACGTTTGATAACCCGCGACAGGTGTTTACGAAACGTATTGATCCATTCACTATCGATAGTGTTTAGAACAGCTGCCTCTTCCTTCCTAGCTTCTATTAATCATCGAGATGTTCATGTAATTTTTATTTTGTTAGATAAACACAATTAGTACAATACACATCAATATCTAAATTAAAACCGACAAGCAAGAAGTAATCCGTATTATACCATACAGTAGAGAACACACTTCCACATTCATGCTTAAAAGGTACATTATTTCATTAATCAACTGTAACTATACGTTTATCTATACACGTTATACTAATTAGAAACTAAATATATTATAAATATATGTTAATTGGCACACTAAGTACGTGTTTATACTTCTTGGTAAATTGCAAGAAGCATAAGTTTTACTAATAAGTAATAAATTAAAAGGCACATATTTTACTACGTATAAGCTTGCAAAATCACGTGTATACTGGGGAATCATCAAAAGGTGTGTGTCCTACTGCTTAGTTAATCATCAAAAAGCACATGTTATACCACTTATTAAATCATCAAAAGGCAGATGTGATATGTAAAACCCATTAAGTGAACCCATTAAGGACTGTGTGGTGATTAAGGACAAAAAATAATTAATTTCAAGACAATTATTGATTAGATTATCACTGCTTCTTTATAATAGTAACTTCTGTGTTCAAGCTTTCAGTGAAACACAACACTATTTTGATAGAGGGTATAGCTTGATTTTTATCGTGTCTAATATCTATAAGTTTACATCTATGTATCTCCTTTTTAACCTCTGGTGTCTGCTAGATGCATTCCGTTGATAAAAAAAAGTCCTGGACCCTATGATGTTTCCGGAAGATCCAGTAGGGCTACAATATTAAGCAACGGTTGTGCTATCTATCCACCAATTATATTTGTCTTCAAGCTATAGTTTGAGAATTACGAACCATGGATGTATCGTCGTTAGGAAAAATCTGTTCGTAATCGCCCCGTTTTACGGTACTTAGAATAGCTAAATGCAGTGATTCGCTACGTCATCCCTTAGCTAGATATCTTGTACATATAATACCACCATTAACCGGTAAGATATCCTCACATGTTAAGAATTCAGTCCTCTTTGTAGTGGTTATAAAAGCAACCATAACAACCTTATGAGGAAAAACAATTATCTGAAAACCCATTCACTGACGTACTAACCTTTAAAACTCTATACACACACACCACCAACAGCTTGAAAATGATAGTACTCTCGAAGAACACACCTAACTGACAATGTGCACGATAATGAAAACTCAGAACTTTCTGCCCCAACACAATATATATCCAGCATAAAGACAACTACTGCTAACAACAAGAAGACCTAGGCTACAGACATCCACAGTTACTGGTAAATACATTGCCTACACTTCAAACCAGTGCAAAAACTGTAAAAACAAGAGTCACAGACTATCTGTACTTTAGAACGAACAAGTTTTGTATTACAAAAGATTATAAGAAGAAACAACTAAACTTTTCTTTGAGAAAGAATGTATACTCTGAACAGTTGTTAAAGAAGAAGAAAAAAGGATAAACAAAAAAATGGACACTTAAAACTGTGAGGCTATTCCATCTGCAATAAGACACTAAGAAGCCCTTACAATGAAATGAAATCACTCATACTAAAGTAATAGGAATTGAACTACACACGAAAAAAAGAAAAGTGAGAAAGCTTCCACATCTACCTACCTGACTATGCTCTTAAAATCATCCAAATAGATTATTGATTCAAGTTCTACTGGGGAAGACTGCGTACGTATGAATAGCACACCAGCCTTTCTAACAACAACAACATAAAAAAAAACAGCGATTAAATCCTGAATCATGCCACCACATAAGGGCTTCCCTGAAAATGGCAGTAGATTGACAGCTAGAAGTCTGGATGTAAACTAATTAGTAATTAATATCCAGTAATAATAACACAATTAGTAACTAATAGATAATTAAACTCTGATGATCATAAAAGCTATGAACTGTGACAACTGCACTAAGCGAACCATTAAAACGATACATGATACGCTACTTAATGGACCATCAAATGGCAAACGTTATAGTACCTAGTAAACTATCAAATGGTACATGTTATAGTACTTAGTGAACCATAAAGTGCCACATGCTTTAATATTTAGTAAACCATAAAGGACACATATCATAGTACCTAGTAAACAATCAAATGACACATGTTATAGTACTTAGCAAATCATAAATGACACATATTAGTGTACTTAGTAAACTATCAAATGACATATTATAATATTTAGTAAGCCATAAATGAAACATGTTATAGTACTTTGTAAACCATAAATGACTCGTTATTCTGCTTAGTAAACCATCAAATGGAGCATGTTGTAATACAAAATGATCTATGAAATGGCACATATTATGCCCTTAATAAAACATCAAATGGAATATATTATATTATACCACCCGGTAAATGATAAAATAACAAGTTATACCACATAGCAAACCGTCAAATGTCATATTTTATACAACTTAGTAGAGCAGCATATTATATAAAAACAAATTTGAATATGCAATTTAGCAAGTCACATAACAATCATAACCAGTATAAAGTCATAGTGGAATGTCATGTATCAGAAATACATTTTGACACTGTTTGAAATTTCGGAAGTAGTGTGATGTTTCCAAAAATGTATCTATTTTGGGAAGGATATGTAACAGCCCCTTCCAAAATAAGGTATTTATACACTCAGATAATAAAGACAAGTTCAGATCAAGGAACTAGTGGCATTGGAAAACAACGGAATATGGATCAACTTGGGCTACCAGGACCATCCACAGAGAGAGGTTGCAACAAGTCGTACTCCAGCCGTGGTATGCAAAGTGCGATGTCTTATAACAGAAAAGAAAACACAAAAGACGTTCAGTGGCAAAAGTCCTTACAACTGTTTCATCCAGGTAACAGTACCAAATTTAATCTAAAAGAATCTCCCTTTGAAAAGAGACCAAAAGTGTATACACTTATCAAGACAACACTTTCGCTCATACCTCCAATTCAACCGTCGCATTCCTAAATTACTTGGAGAATGTAATTGTTATTCATGCCATTCCATGCAAAGATATGATGGTTAAGTCTTCAGAAGTAGCATCTATGGATTTTTGTGTGATCAGCAAGTAGGGAGAGTTATGTGCTTTGGAAATTACAGCCTTATGGAAACAACGCTGCAGGGCTATTGTCAACATCCACTGTCATCAGATAGAGCATCACCAGACGTGGCGACACTGACTCTACCGATGTGATGAGGCTACAAAATCGTTTTCATATAAAGTATTCAACCAGTTTAGTATTTAATAAAGCAACAGAGGTCAGGTTTCATACTACATAACGAACCATCAAAGGGCTTACGCTATACCTAGCATGAATGGGACGAAATGTAAATGAATAAGATAGAATACTGTTAGACCTACTGTCACTTGAAGAAACTGAAAACAAAACAAATTTACCACAAGACAAAAAGATAAAATAATTAAACTTTGTGTAAAATATATATATATATATATTTTCAAATGCAATACTCAACCTCCCTTATTGATTTTATTATGCACTAAATATTAAGTCAACATCAGTGTTATAATTTTCACTTTAATACTATTATCCATCATTTATAAACACACACACACACACCTTTCAGTACAGATACGGCCCACTTAATAATACACCCACTTAACCTTTATTATTTGCACCAAAAAGTTATATATATATATATAATTCGTTTATCAATATGTACATACATAATATACAAACTAATATCATTTTTCGGATTTTGGATTTGTTTATCATATTCATATGTTATGATTACGTTCTAAGCAACGCTTAATATGTTGGAAGTATATCAAAGCCAGAATATCTGACAGTCTTGTTCTAAAAACATGGGACGAAAGAAAAAAGAAAAATGAAGAAGAGATATAAAAACATAAAATATATTAATTATATCTACATCACATAATCTAACGTTATGACTAACATCGTATTATTTTTAATTCGATATGAAATAAGAAGGTACAGAAATTGCACAAAATCTGTTACATATGGTTTTATTGAAAAGTAAAATATATCACCAAATGTTTATTGGTCCCTCTCTGTTTATATATCACCAAGTGTTTATTGGTCCCTCTCTGTTTGTATATCACCAAGTGTTTATTGGTCCCTCTGTCTGTTTATATATCTCCAAGTGTTTATTGGTTCCTCTGTGTTTATATATCACCAAGTGTTTATTGGTCCCTCTGTTTATATATCACCAAGTGTTTATTGGTCCCTCTCTGTTTATATATCACCAAGTGTTTATTGGTCCCTCTGTGTTTATATATCACCAAGTGTTTATTGGTCCCTCTCTGTTTATATGTCACCAAATGTTTATTGGTTCCCCTCTATTTATATGTCACCAAATGTTTATTGGTTCCCCTCTGTTTATATATCACCAAATGTTTATTGGTTCCTCTCTGTTTATATATCACCAAGTGTTTATTGGTCCGTCTGTGTTTATATATCACCAAGTGTTTATTGGTCCCTCTCTGTTTATATATCACCAAGTGTTTATTGGTCCCTCTCTGTTTATATATCACCAAGTGTTTATTGGCCCCTGTCTGTTTATATATCTCCAAGTGTTTATTGGTTCCTCTCTGCGAATCTAAGGATGGTCCGACCAAGCTTCTTACGTCTCCTTTGAGGGTAAAGTAAATCTAAAACACTACGAAGATTTTTGAAACACGTGTTACAAGAAACATAACAAAATGTATATAGCTTAAAATCTTTCGGTTCTTATTATGCACATGAATCTCAGCTCAAGTGGGACAGATAGAAAAAATGTAGAATAGACATATACTGCCACCTAATATTCATAACCTTCTAGATTAATTTATCCCTTCAGAAATATTTTGAACCTCCTGCCCGTATTTTAATCACTGCAGCTGCTTTTTGATGAAAAAAAGGACAATAAATGGAAATTAGAAAATTAATAAAGGTTGACATAAATTGTCTTACGCTGAAACCTAGATAATTTATTTGCTATTTAGGGCGTACACCCTTCGTCAGCAACTACAAATATGTATAAAAATGGAACTGATCAAAATAAGAACAGATGAGATTAAAATAACGCGAGGCATGTTTACAAAGTTAGCTTTTTGATACAAAGCATTATTACGCTAATGTAGCGTGAGACAACATTTAAGTTTAATACAAAAACTACAATATTAAGAAGAAAACAGAATAAAATCACAGTAAAAATATCGTGAAGAAAAGTATGTATGAAATGAACTCATAATTTAAAAAATGGGTGGACTGTATATTTAACTTAAATTGTAAAATAAAATAAAATTGAGGTGGAAATACCATTCATAAAAAAGACAAATAATTAGGGGAGTAGTAGTGATGGTAGAGGGGAATAAGAAAGAGAAAGAGGAAGGGGAGGATTTATACAGACCGAACTGATTTCATTGCTCTAAGACAATATTTCGTTTGTTAAACGAAATATTTTATTTCAAGTAAATGAACCCTTTTTTGTCTGTATTAATTCCCCTTCTCTATTTCTTATCCCCTTCCACTACTACTCCCTGCTTTTTGCATATTTTCATGTATATTATATTCACCTCGCGGTTTGTTTTATTTTTCATTTTAAATTAATTAGAGAGTTATTTTTTTCCATTATGAGTTCATTTTCATAGGTATATATATATTTCTTCACGATGTTTTTTATTATAATTTTATTCGGTTTTCTGCAGCTAACGTGGTTTTATCACAAATTTTAAGTTTATTAGTTTCTTCTCCATATCATACTTAATTTGTGTGTAACGCCACGCTAACACAACAATGTTTTGTTTCAAAGAGTTCGTTTTTTTGAATGCGTTTCACGTTCTTTCATCTCGTTTGTTCCAATTTTTTCCTTTCCGTTTGTATACATAGTTTGTAATTGGTTTACACTATTTTGTAGTCTTAGAAAGGCCATACACCTGAAACGTAGCAAACAATTGTATTTTTAATTAGAGGTGTCAATAATTCCCTCTTGAATAACTGCGTATGGCAGTACAAAAACTTTCTGTTACTCTTTCACTTAACAACAAAAACATTTTCCCATGCTGCTAAATAGCATATTTGTATTTCAAGTTTTTCACTATCTTCAGGGGTATTGAAGAATTATCCCCAATAAATAGTAAACTTGGATATTGAAAACGAATCTTTGTCTCCTGGTTTTATCGTACATTATCGCAGAAGATGTATTATAATGTTAATTTAGTTGCTAAAGAGACAAATACGAATAAGTCATTATAGGCCATATAAACTCCAACTATCTGAAAATTACAAATAAAGTGCATTGTTTGTTTTGAATTTCGCGCAAAGTTACACGAGAGCTATCTGGCTAGCCGTCCCTCATTTAGCAGTGTAAGACTAGAGGGAAGACAGATAGTCATCACCACCGAACTCTTGGGCTACTCTTTTACCAACGAATAGTGGGATTGACTGTCACATGATGACGTCCCCGCGACTGAAAGGACGAGCATGTTTGGTGGGACGGGGATTCGAGATCGCGACTCTCAGGTTGCGAGTCAAGCGCCCTCACCACTTGGCCATGCCGGGCCAAAATAAAGTGTACCTTTTTTTGTTTTGTTGGTCATATTTGTAAGAAAACACCGTACCAGTGAAAGAAAAAAAAGAGATTATTCAAAAAAATAGCAATCCAAACTAACACTTAAAGAACCCCTTTACTTGGACCGTTTATAGTACCGAAGAGATGTATAAGACCAGTTATATTACTTTCGATGACTTGTCAGCAAAATTGTTTTTAATTCAATAATTTCATCAATATAGTACTGCTACTGTTTACAATATCAGTGACCAAAAACTCTGAGAGTAAAATTCTACTCACAATATAAAGTCATTTAAATTAACCAGCTATGCATGTATAAACCTTGAGTTAAGTAAAAATTGATTGCAGAATCTTTCACAAACCTTTTTATTAAACTATGTCTAAATCTTTTGTTTCTGCTCTAAGACACACTGACTTGATACTACATTATAATTTCTCGACACATTATCAAAGGTCCTTTGTTTCAGCCGACTATTTAAAGGCATATGTTTACTAAAGTCTTTCAACGATCAAAACTGAAAGCAACTAAATTTGCCACCGTGAGAACTATTATCACTAACCGCTAGTGACGTGTCAAAGGAAACGATAATTGGATAAACTTTTAAGACAGAAAAAAATAGAGAAACGATCTGTGTTCCTGTTGATCAATTCATCAATTCCGTTGCCGAAATTCATGAATCGATTATCTCCAACTGTATCATGAGAAGGACATAATAAAATTATAATATTACAGCCAACAATTTGTCCGAAAATCACTTATCTCAGATGCAAATAGAAAGCATGGCTTAATGTAAGCTGTGAACAGTGAATGACTGAAAGCATAGATGTGGTTCACTTTTTCCTCTAATGATGTATAGAAAAAGAAATATAGAGAAAATTTATATGAAATCTGTAACACTGTTTCAAAGATCAAGCTGATTGTGTAATGGTATGAGGACCGTCCTTTTATTCCTTTAGAAAGGAAAAAAATCAGAGAGTGAACATGCCCCGAACTTTTTGTCAGTCTTGTTCACCTTATAATGTTGTATTTCAGCTCATGGAAAATGAGTTTTTCACCACACTCATATTGTCTAAAACTTGTTTTTGAAGAGGAAGGTAATGTTTTCTTTGATAGATTGTATAGGCAGAGTATTCATAATGAAATTTAGTTGAATGGACGGCAACTGCCTGTTGTAGAAACACAAATGTAGAGGATGACGTTTCGAAAGGCTTCTGCCTTTCATCTTCAGTAAGGCGGGAGACTTCGAAACGTTGTCCTCTACACTTGTGTTTGTACAACAGGCAGTTGCCGCCCATTCAACTAAGTTTCATCAGGATGTTAATGATTTCAGCAAACTTCGTTGGCAGCACAATCAACGAATGTCATTCAGTTGGACATCTTTATGAGGAACTTCAACGCTTCATTTGCTTATGAACTCTTCCCCTCATACTTGAGATCCAACTGGAGACCAGTCTTCTCAACTGTCGAGACTAAAGACGGTTACTAGTCAACCTACCTTAGAAAAACACACCTACAACAATCTGTAAAAAATAAACAACGATTATACGGAAACACATTTTTACTTGTTTTGGTGGTGAACACGCAGTAACTAATAAAAGTGATAACGAGCGAGTAAACTATGGCTTTGAAGAAGTTTTAGAAAACCAACTTATAGGTCAGTGTTATGGCTCACACAATGAAAACACAACCGTTCAAAGACAAAAGCATAAAAGTTAGCAATTTTAATTAATACTTATGCAGTAATAAAAACTCGATAATTACTTCTAGCCTAAAAATCAAGTCATAAATATTTTCAATAATTTAACCCGCAAGATTTCTATAAAGACAACTGCTGACAACACTTGGCCATTAACATTACAGTTAAACTCAAAATGACAAAAAATATAGTGAACAATAAAAAGTAACTTAAACTACGCTTTAGAAACAATAATAATACGCAAAAGTGTATTTTTTTCCTAGCCATTGAACAAAATCAACTATATAAAACCAAACTGAACGAAGAATACTGCCAAATGTTTTTTTGTTTTAATACACATGTAAATAAAATAAATTAGGATTAATAAATGATTGATTTGTGGTGCAAGTAACTAAATTATAACCCCCCCCCCCAAAAAAAAATTATTAAAGTGAAATGCACTCTTTTCTTAAGACAAAAATCTTAAAGAACCAAAATGTAAATATAAACTTGATCCACAATGGCTTCATTTTAGTCTGAAAGTGTTTGCAGCAGTACGATAGCTTGAAGATATCAGAAACAAGTTGCGATAGTTTTCTCTGAAATGTTTCCCCAATCCTTTACCAAGGCATTCCATTGTCACAGTACGTTTGTTAGATGAAACAAATGTGAAATCATCAATGAAGCTGGTCCAGTAATGTTTATTTGGTTGAGGTCCATAGAAGGAGCTGTTAAGTCCATTCTCACAATAATTTATTGCTGAAGGTAATCAATAACGATATGCATTGCACATTTATTATTACTAGTATCACACACACTCAGGACAGATCTGGGATCAGCTGCAGAGATGATTTAATGCATATCTCAAACACCAGACACAATGAATCAAATGGAAACTGTTTTGATCGGGATGAAGCGTAACATTCCTCCTAACTTTGTTCAGTAGGTCACATAGTGTAAATAACGATGTTGTTTGTTTGTTAAGTTTCGCGCAAAGATACTCGAGAGCTATCTGCACTAACCGCTCTTATTTTAGGAGTGATAGACAACAGGGAAGGCAGCTAGTCAACACCACCCACCGCCAACTCTTGAGGTACTCTTTAACAACAAATAGTGGGATTGAACGTCACATTATAACGCCCCCACGGCTAAAAGGGCGAGCATGTTTGGTGATAAGATTCGAACCCGCAACTTGTAGCTAGAGAGTCGAGCGCCCTAACCATCAGGCCATGCCAGGCCCCGTAACGACGATGTACAGCTGTTTTAGCATCTCGGTTTCACATACTTGATGTTTCAGGAACGTGAACACACTGAACCATGATGTTATTTCCGTCCCTTCCGAGTAGAAACTGTGACCAGGTTTTCATTACCTTAGCAAAGTTATATATTCACAGCTTAGTACGTTATGATTTTGCTTTCAGAAGTCAATAAATTTCACTTTCTTTAGTAGTATCTGTGTTTTAATTTAGTTACATGTAAAATATACCCCAAAAGAATATATATATGTGTTATATGCAGGCTTTGTATTAATGCATGATACTTTTAACATATTTGTGTATTTTTACATGTTGAATTAGAGGTTTCATTATAGTTTGTGATGAAAAAAAAATAACATTTTATGAGAAAAGCCTAATTTTCCACGTGGCGTATTTACGAGAGAAGACTTTCATTATAAAATGTTTCAGATTTCTTCCGATAGAAGGCATGAATTTTTACTAGACCGTTCGGAAAAAGGTTTTATTCGATAAATAAATACCCAAGGGAGAATATAAGGAAAAAAAGAACATGCAGAACGTTCTTATGATGAATTTCTCTGTGGCTCAGCGGTACGTATGACAGCTTATAAAACTATAAATCGAGTTTTGATGCCCGTATTCGGCAGAACACAGTTAACCTTTTGTGTAGCTTTGTATTTAACAACAAAAACAACGATAAAGATACGAATAATAACAATAGCTTACGATGAAAAATAGGGTGAAAATTCTTAAAGAATACAGTATCGTGTGTCGTTATAATAATTTCTAAGTACAACTGGAGTCAGGAATATTAAAATATTCATACAAGGTGATTTAAACTTAATATTAAACGCTGGTGTTTTTCAATCTAACGTTAATGTAATAATGATTAATATTAAATGTAACATATATTTTTAGCTTTAGGAGTAATAAAACATTTTAAGAGTATATTATTTCGAATTTGAAACAAGGAATACGGTTTAATAACATGAATTTATTTAAATAAAAATGAGACAATGAATAAATATGCAATTGTTTACCATTTCGAATAAAATGAAACCACGAATGAACATTAAATGCCATCTATCGTCAAGAATTGTTACTATTTCTATGAAATACAGTTTATAGAAGTAGTTCAGTCTTGAAGTAGAAGTTTGATGCAATTAACAGTCTTTTAGTAATTACTGGAGCTTGACTATCCACATAAATGAAGTAATTTTCCCTTTGATTTCTATTTTATAGCGAAGACGTATCTGACTGATCTTTAGTAGTTCATTCGCATGAATAATTTATTAATGACTTAATACATTAATCTGAGAAAATAACCTCACAGTTTTAACGAATAAA
>NW_013665846.1:398637-400030 GCF_000517525.1 Limulus polyphemus | reverse complement strand
CTCTGTTTCAAACGTTTTATACACATGAAAACATGTACGGTAACTATGCATTTGACTGTTGTTCAAGTTTATATGTTCGAATGTAAAGGAACACGTCAAATGGCTGTAAGAGAAAGAACATTTGGTCAACTTTTTGATCAAACAATCCTCATCGGAATTAAAGGTAACTTAAAAGAATGCGTTAATAAATGGGACACTTCCCAGTTTTCAGGAAAACCACCAAAACAAAGGGGTTTGTTTGCTTGTTTGAAGTTAAGAACAAAGCTAAACAATGAGCTATCTGTGCTCTACCCACAACGGGTATCGAAACCCGGATTCTAGCGTTGCAAGTCCGTTGACATGCCGCTGTGTCAATGGTGGCAACAAAGAGGCTAAGAAATGAAATGCTAATTTAAAATAACCCTAAGTAATAACCAAATAAAGACTACTTTCACTACTTTGTCCACAGTCAAACTATCATCCCAAGAACTGATGTCCTGCAAACGGGATATGAAAAATAAGTTCCATATATTCTAACATACAACCTCCTCTACACAGAGCACTTTGTGATCTTGAGTTTATAGAACCCACTCTCCTTTTTGGTCCATTGAACACTGAGGCAACCTTTTATTAATGATTTTTTATATAACTATAAAGTGTCTGCTACTTCTATAATATTAATTCAACTTTTTACGTTACTTTAGGTCCCGATGAAGGCTCCTTGGTTGAAACGTGGATCACATATTTGTGTGTGTGTTTTTTACAGCGAATTTAACCATTTTTAACTTTAAAAATTGTTGATGATGAAGGTATGTTTGTTTGTTGTTTCGTGTTTGAATAGCTTGAATTAGTTCTCAAAATTCAGAGGATATTATGTTATAAGGTAAGAACAAAGAATGAGTGTATGTGATGTTTTATGAATACGTTTGCGTGTGAAAATAACAAAGATATACCAGTTTTTATTATAATGATAACAGTAAAGTGTTAACATATATAATAGATCTGCGTTGTGATATACAATAAGCGTAGTGACTTGATTGAAAAGTAAATTTATATTAAAATTGAAGATGAAATAAAATACTCACTAGTAGTTGGAAAGCAAACAAATGTCCTCCAGTGAGTAAATGGTAAGTTTAGTTATTTACAACAAAGCTAAAATCTGGGGTTCGATTTCCCACGGTTGATAGAATAAAAATCCATTGTGCAGCATTGCGCTAAAGAGAACAACAGAGCGAGCAATTAAATAAATGCCCCCCAGTGGCACAGCGGTATGTCTGCGGACTTACAACGCTAGAAACCGGGTTTCGATACCCGTGGTGGGCAGAGCACAGATAGCCCATTGTGTAGCTTTGTGCTTAATTCCAAACAAACAAATTAAATAAATTAAAGAGCATCGAGACTCGAGTTTATAATT